>NW_028257664.1:0-103456 GCF_054643075.1 Acanthaster planci | reverse complement strand
CTAAATGGCCACTTGTTCCTCTATCTATTTATATAAGTTTCATATCCATATTTGTAGTAGTTAGCGAAATATCTGCAAAAGGAAGTTGGAGTTCTCGTCCGACTGCCTGATATTTTTACGTAATTTGGACTTTCCGCTATGCCATTCCAATTCTCGAACGGAGAATGCTTCATATGTATGACTATAAAAGGTCCAAAAATTGTCTACATTTACCAATCTTGGTGTCATCTGAAAGCGCACATGTTCATCTATCTATTCATATACGTTTCATATCCAATTTTGCTGTAGTTAGGGAATCATCTGCAAAAGAAAGTGTGAGTTTTTGCGCATCTGCCTCCTGTTTTGCGTAATTCCCGCTTAGTCTGCGCTATACTGTCCCTCTTACCGCCCAGAGAATGCTTTATATATTCAACCATAAAAGGTCTAAAAATTGTCGAAATCTACCAGTCTTGGTTTCACCGAAATAGCCACATGTTCCTCTCTCTATCTATATAAGTTTCATATCCATATTTGTAGTAGTTAGCGAAATATCTGCAAAAGGAAGTCGGAGTTCTCGTCCGAGTGCGTGATATTTTTACATAATTTGGACTTTCCGCTATGCCATTCCAATTCTCGAACGGAGAATGCTTCATATGTATGACTATAAAAGGTCCAAAAATTGTCTACATTTACCAATCTTGGTGTCATCTGAAAGCGCACATGTTCATCTATCTATTCATATACGTTTCATATCCAATTTTGCTGTAGTTAGGGAATCATCTGCAAAAGAAAGTGTGAGTTTTTGCGCATCTGCCTCCTGTTTTGCGTAATTCCGGCTTAGTCTGCGCTATACTGTCCCTCTTACCGCCCAGAGAATGCTTTATATATTCAACCATAAAAGGTCTAAAAATTGTCGAAATCTACCAGTCTTGGTTTCATCGAAATAGCCACCTGTTCCTCTCTCTATCTATATAAGTTTCATATCCATATTTGTAGTAGTTAGCGAAATATCTGCAAAAGGAAGTCGGAGTTCTCGTCCGAGTGCGTGATATTTTTACATAATTTGGACTTTCCGCTATGCCATTCCAATTCTCGAACGGAGAATGCTTCATATGTATGACCATAAAAGGTCCAAAAATTGTCTACATTTACCAATCTTGGTGTCATCTGAAAGCGCACATGTTCATCTATCTATTCATATAAGTTTCATATCCAATTTTGCTGTAGTTAGGGAATCATCTGCAAAAGAAAGTGTGAGTTTTTGCGCATCTGCCTCCTGTTTTGCGTAATTCCCGCTTAGTCTGCGCTATACTGTCCCTCTTACCGCCCAGAGAATGCTTTATATATTCGACCATAAAAGGTCTAAAAATTGTCGAAATCTACCAGTCTTGGTTTCATCGAAATAGCCACATGTTCCTCTCTCTATCTATATAAGTTTCATATCCATATTTGTAGTAGTTAGCGAAATATCTGCAAAAGGAAGTCGGAGTTCTCGTCCGACTGCGTGATATTTTTACATAATTTGGACTTTCCGCTATGCCATTCCGATTCTCGAACGGAGAATGCTTCATATGTATGACCATAAAAGGTCCAAAAATTGTCTACATTTACCAATCTTGGTGTCATCTGAAAGCGCACATGTTCATCTATCTATTCATATAAGTTTCATATCCAATTTTGCTGTAGTTAGGGAATCATCTGCAAAAGAAAGTGTGAGTTTTTGCGCATCTGCCTCCTGTTTTGCGTAATTCCCGCTTAGTCTGCGCTATACTGTCCCTCTTACCGCCCAGAGAATGCTTTATATATTCGACCATAAAAGGTCTAAAAATTGTCGAAATCTACCAGTCTTGGTTTCATCGAAATAGCCACATGTTCCTCTCTCTATCTATATAAGTTTCATATCCATATTTGTAGTAGTTAGCGAAATATCTGCAAAAGGAAGTCGGAGTTCTCGTCCGAGTGCGTGATATTTTTACATAATTTGGACTTTCCGCTATGCCATTCCGATTCTCGAACGGAGAATGCTTCATATGTATGACCATAAAAGGTCCAAAAATTGTCTACATTTACCAATCTTGGTGTCATCTGAAAGCCCACATGTTCATCTATCTATTCATATAACTTTCATATCCAGTTTTGCTGTAGTTAAGGAATCATCCGCAGAAGGAAGTATGACTTCTTACGCATCTGCCTCCTATTTTGCGTAATACCCGCTGAGTCTTCGCTATACTGTCCCTCTTACCGCCCAGAGAATGCTTCATATATTCGACCATAAAAGGTCGAAAAATTGTCCAAATCTACCAGTCCTGGTTTCATCTAAATGGCCACTTGTTCCTCTATCTATTTATATAAGTTTCATATCCATATTTGTAGTAGTTAGCGAAATATCTGCAAAAGGAAGTTGGAGTTCTCGTCCGACTGCCTGATATTTTTACGTAATTTGGACTTTCCGCTATGCCATTCCAATTCTCGAACGGAGAATGCTTCATATGTATGACTATAAAAGGTCCAAAAATTGTCTACATTTACCAATCTTGGTGTCATCTGAAAGCGCACATGTTCATCTATCTATTCAAATAAGTTTCATATCCAATTTTGCTGTAGTTAGGGAATCATGTGCAAAAGAATGAGTGAGTTTTTGCGCACCTGCCTCCTTTTTTGTGTAACTCCAGCTTAGTTTGCGCTATGCTGTCCCTCTTACCGCCCAGAGAATGCTTTATATATTCGACCATAAAAGGTCTAAAAATTGTCCAAATCCACCAGTCCTGGTTTCATCTAAATGGCCACATGTTCCTCTCTCTATTTATATAAGTTTCATATCCATATTTTTAGTAGTTAGCGAAATGTCTGCAAAAGGAAGTCGGAGTTCTCGTCCGACTGCGTGATATTTTTACATAATTTGGACTTTCCGCTATGCCATTCCAATTCTCGAACGGAGAATGCTTCAGATGTATGACCATAAAAGGTCCGAAAATTGTCTACATTTACCAATCTTGGTGTCATCTGAAAGCGCACATGTTCATCTATCTATTCATATAAGTTTCATATCCAATTTTGCTGTAGTTAGGGAATCATCTGCAAAAGAAAGTGTGAGTTTTTGCGCATCTGCCTCCTGTTTTACGTAATTCCCGCTTAGTCTGCGCTATACTGTCCCTCTTACCGCCCAGAGAATGCTTTATATATTCGACCATAAAAGGTCTAAAAATTGTCGAAATCTACCAGTCTTGGTTTCATCGAAATAGCCACATGTTCCTCTCTCTATCTATATAAGTTTCATATCCATATTTGTAGTAGTTAGCGAAATATCTGCAAAAGGAAGTCGGAGTTCTCGTCCGACTGCGTGATATTTTTACATAATTTGGACTTTCCGCTATGCCATTCCGATTCTCGAACGGAGAATGCTTCATATGTATGACCATAAAAGGTCCAAAAATTGTCTACATTTACCAATCTTGGTGTCATCTGAAAGCGCACATGTTCATCTATCTATTCATATAAGTTTCATATCCAATTTTGCTGTAGTTAGGGAATCATCTGCAAAAGAAAGTGTGAGTTTTTGCGCATCTGCCTCCTGTTTTGCGTAATTCCCGCTTAGTCTGCGCTATACTGTCCCTCTTACCGCCCAGAGAATGCTTTATATATTCGACCATAAAAGGTCTAAAAATTGTCGAAATCTACCAGTCTTGGTTTCATCGAAATAGCCACATGTTCCTCTCTCTATCAATATAAGTTTCATATCCATATTTGTAGTAGTTAGCGAAATATCTGCAAAAGGAAGTTGGAGTTCTCGGCCGACTGCGTGATATTTTTACATAATTTGGACTTTCCCCTATGCCATTCCAAATCTCGAACGGATAATGCTTCATATGTATGACCATAAAAGGTCCAAAAATTGTCTCCATTTACCAATCTTGGTGTCATCTGAAAGCCCACATGTTCATCTATCTATTCATATAACTTTCATATCCAGTTTTGCTGTAGTTAAGGAATCATCCAAAGAAGGAAGTATGACTTCTTACGCATCTGCCTCCTATTTTGCGTAATTCCCGCTGAGTCTTCGCTATACTGTCCCTCTTACCGCCCAGAGAATGCTTCATATATTCGACCATAAAAGGTCGAAAAATTGTCCAAATCTACCAGTCCTGGTTTCATCTAAATGGCCACATGTTGCTCTATCTATTTATGTAAGTTTCATATCCACAATCGTAGTAGTTAGCGAAATATCTGCAAAAGGAAGTTGGAGTTCTCGTCCGACTGCGTGATATTTTTACATAATTTGTACTTTCCGCTATGCCATTCCAAATCTCGAACGGAGAATGCTTCATATGTTAGACCATAAAAGGTTCCAAAAATTGTCTACATTTACCAATCTTGCTGTCATCTAAATTGCCACATGTTCCTCTATCTATTTATATAAGTTTCATATCCAATTTTGCTGTAGTTAGGGAATCATCTGCAAAAGAAAGTGTGAGTTTTTGTGCATCTGCCTCCTATTTTGCGTAATACCCACTTAGTCTGCGCTATACTGGCCCTCTTACAGCACAGAGAATGTTTCATATATTCGAGCATAAAAGGTCGAAAAATTGTCCAAATCCACCAGTCTTGGTTTCATCGAAATAGCCACATGTTCCTCTCTCTATCAATATAAGTTTCATATCCATATTTGTAGTAGTTAGCGAAATATCTGCAAAAGGAAGTTGGAGTTCTCGTCCGACTGCGTGATATTTTTACATAATTTGGACTTTCCCCTATGCCATTCCAAATCTCGAACGGAGAATGCTTCATATGTATGACCATAAAAGGTCCAAAAATTGTCTCCATTCACCAATCTTGGAGTCATCTGAAAGCCCACATGTTCATCTATCTATTCATATAACTTTCATATCCAGTTTTGCTGTAGTTAAGGAATCATCCGCAGAAGGAAGTGTGACTTCTTACGCATCTGCCTCCTATTTTGCGTAATTCCCACTGAGTCTTCGCTATACTGTCCCTCTTACCGCCCAGAGAATGCTTCATTTATTCGACCATAAAAGGTCTAAAAATTGTCCAAATCTACCAGTCCTGGTTTCATCTAAATGGCCACTTGTTCCTCTATCTATTTATATAAGTTTCATATCCATATTTGTAGTAGTTAGCGAAATATCTGCAAAAGGAAGTTGGAGTTCTCGTCCGACTGCCTGATATTTTTACGTAATTTGGACTTTCCGCTATGCCATTCCAATTCTCGAACGGAGAATGCTTCATATGTATGACTATAAAAGGTCCAAAAATTGTCTACATTTACCAATCTTGGTGTCATCTGAAAGCGCACATGTTCATCTATCTATTCATATACGTTTCATATCCAATTTTGCTGTAGTTAGGGAATCATCTGCAAAAGAAAGTGTGAGTTTTTGCGCATCTGCCTCCTGTTTTGCGTAATTCCCGCTTAGTCTGCGCTATACTGTCCCTCTTACCGCCCAGAGAATGCTTTATATATTCAACCATAAAAGGTCTAAAAATTGTCGAAATCTACCAGTCTTGGTTTCACCGAAATAGCCACATGTTCCTCTCTCTATCTATATAAGTTTCATATCCATATTTGTAGTAGTTAGCGAAATATCTGCAAAAGGAAGTCGGAGTTCTCGTCCGAGTGCGTGATATTTTTACATAATTTGGACTTTCCGCTATGCCATTCCAATTCTCGAACGGAGAATGCTTCATATGTATGACCATAAAAGGTCCAAAAATTGTCTACATTTACCAACCTTGGTGTCATCTGAAAGCGCACATGTTCATCTATCTATTCATATAAGTTTCATATCCAATTTTGCTGTAGTTAGGGAATCATCTGCAAAAGAAAGTGTGAGTTTTTGCGCATCTGCCTCCTGTTTTGCGTAATTCCCGCTTAGTCTGCGCTATACTGTCCCTCTTACCGCCCAGAGAATGCTTTATATATTCGACCATAAAAGGTCTAAAAATTGTCGAAATCTACCAGTCTTGGTTTCATCGAAATAGCCACATGTTCCTCTCTCTATCTATATAAGTTTCATATCCATATTTGTAGTAGTTAGCGAAATATCTGCAAAAGGAAGTCGGAGTTCTCGTTCGACTGCGTGATATTTTTACATAATTTGGACTTTCCGCTATGCCATTCCGATTCTCGAACGGAGAATGCTTCATATGTATGACCATAAAAGGTCCAAAAATTGTCTACATTTACCAATCTTGGTGTCATCTGAAAGCGCACATGTTCATCTATCTATTCATATAAGTTTCATATCCATATTTTTGCTGTAGTTAGGGAATCATCTGCAAAAGAAAGTGTGAGTTTTTGCGCATCTGCCTCCTGTTTTGCGTAATTCCCGCTTAGTCTGCGCTATGCTGTCCCTCTTACCGCCCAGAGAATACTTTATATATTCGACCATAAAAGGTCTAAAAATTGTCCAAATCTACCAGTCCTGGTTTCATCTAAATGGCCACATGTTGCTCTATCTATTTATGTAAGTTTCATACCCACAATCGTAGTAGTTAGCGAAATATCTGCAAAAGGAAGTTGGAGTTCTCGTCCGACTGCGTGATATTTTTACATAATTTGTACTTTCCGCTATGCCATTCCAAATCTCGAACGGAGAATGCTTCATATGTTAGACCATAAAAGGTCCAAAAATTGTCTACATTTACCAATCTTGGTGTCATCTGAAAGCCCACATGTTCATCTATCTATTCATATAACTTTCATATCCAGTTTTGCTGTAGTTAAGGAATCATCCGCAGAAGGAAGTGTGACTTCTTACGCATCTGCCTCCTATTTTGCGTAATTCCCACTGAGTCTTCGCTATACTGTCCCTCTTACCGCCCAGAGAATGCTTCATATATTCGACCATAAAAGGTCTAAAAATTGTCCAAATCTACCAGTCCTGGTTTCATCTAAATGGCCACTTGTTCCTCTATCTATTTATATAAGTTTCATATCCATATTTGTAGTAGTTAGCGAAATATCTGCAAAAGGAAGTTGGAGTTCTCGTCCGACTGCCTGATATTTTTTACGTAATTTGGACTTTCCGCTATGCCATTCCAATTCTCGAACGGAGAATGCTTCATATGTATGACTATAAAAGGTCCAAAAATTGTCTACATTTACCAATCTTGGTGTCATCTGAAAGCGCACATGTTCATCTATCTATTCAAATAAGTTTCATATCCAATTTTGCTGTAGTTAGGGAATCATCTGCAAAAGAATGAGTGAGTTTTTGCGCACCTGCCTCCTTTTTTGTGTAACTCCAGCTTAGTTTGCGCTATGCTGTCCCTCTTACCGCCCAGAGAATGCTTCATATATTCGACCATAAAAGGTCTAAAAATTGTCCAAATCCACCAGTCCTGGTTTCATCTAAATGGCCACATGTTCCTCTCTCTATTTATATAAGTTTCATATCCATATTTTTAGTAGTTAGCGAAATGTCTGCAAAAGGAAGTCGGAGTTCTCGTCCGACTGCGTGATAATTTTACATAATTTGGACTTTCCGCTATGCCATTCCAATTCTCGAACGGAGAATGCTTCATATGTATGACTATAAAAGGTCCGAAAATTGTCTACATTTACCAATCTTGGTGTCATCTGAAAGCGCACATGTTCATCTATCTATTCATATAAGTTTCATATCCAATTTTGCTGTAGTTAGGGAATCATCTGCAAAAGAAAGTGTGAGTTTTTGCGCATCTGCCTCCTGTTTTGCGTAATTCCCGCTTAGTCTGCGCTATACTGTCCCTCTTACCGCCCAGAGGATGCTTTATATATTCGACCATAAAAGGTCTAAAAATTGTCGAAATCTACCAGTCTTGGTTTCATCGAAATAGCCACATGTTCCTCTCTCTATCTATATAAGTTTCATATCCATATTTGTAGTAGTTAGCGAAATATCTGCAAAAGGAAGTCGGAGTTCTCGTCCGACTGCGTGATATTTTTACATAATTTGGACTTTCCGCTATGCCATTCCAATTCTCGAACGGAGAATGCTTCATATGTATGACCATAAAAGGTCCAAAAATTGTCTACATTTACCAATCTTGGTGTCATCTGAAAGCCCACATGTTCATCTATCTATTCATATAAGTTTCATATCCAATTTTGCTGTAGTTAGGGAATCATCTGCAAAAGAAAGTGTGAGTTTTTGCGCATCTGCCTCCTGTTTTGCGTAATTCCCGCTTAGTCTGCGCTATACTGTCCCTCTTACCGCCCAGAGAATGCTTTATATATTCGACCATAAAAGGTCTAAAAATTGTCGAAATCTACCAGTCTTGGTTTCATCGAAATGGCCACATGTTCCTCTCTCTATCTATATAAGTTTCATATCCATATTTGTAGTAGTTAGCGAAATATCTGCAAAAGGAAGTTGGAGTTCTCGGCCGACTGCGTGATATTTTTACATAATTTGGACTTTCCCCTATGCCATTCCAAATCTCGAACGGATAATGCTTCATATGTATGACCATAAAAGGTCCAAAAATTGTCTCCATTTACCAATCTTGGTGTCATCTGAAAGCCCACATGTTCATCTATCTATTCATATAACTTTCATATCCAGTTTTGCTGTAGTTAAGGAATCATCCGCAGAAGGAAGTATGACTTCTTAGGCATCTGCCTCCTATTTTGCGTAATTCCCGCTGAGTCTTCGCTATACTGTCCCTCTTACCGCCCAGAGAATGCTTCATATATTCGACCATAAAAGGTCGAAAAATTGTCCAAATCTACCAGTCCTGGTTTCATCTAAATGGCCACATGTTGCTCTATCTATTTATGTAAGTTTCATATCCACAATCGTAGTAGTTAGCGAAATATCTGCAAAAGGAAGTTGGAGTTCTCGTCCGACTGCGTGATATTTTTACATAATTTGTACTTTCCGCTATGCCATTCCAAATCTCGAACGGAGAATGCTTCATATGTTAGACCATAAAAGGTTCCAAAAATTGTCTACATTTACCAATCTTGCTGTCATCTAAATTGCCACATGTTCCTCTATCTATTTATATAAGTTTCATATCCAATTTTGCTGTAGTTAGGGAATCATCTGCAAAAGAAAGTGTGAGTTTTTGTGCATCTGCCTCCTATTTTGCGTAATACCCGCTTAGTCTGCGCTATACTGGCCCTCTTACAGCACAGAGAATGTTTCATATATTCGAGCATAAAAGGTCGAAAAATTGTCCAAATCTACCAGTCTTGGTTTCATCGAAATAGCCACATGTTCCTCTCTTTATCAATATAAGTTTCATATCCATATTTGTAGTAGTTAGCGAAATATCTGCAAAAGGAAGTTGGAGTTCTCGTCCGACTGCGTGATATTTTTACATAATTTGGACTTTCCCCTATGCCATTCCAAATCTCGAACGGATAATGCTTCATATGTACGACCATAAAAGGTCCAAAAATTGTCTCCATTTACCAATCTTGGTGTCATCTGAAAGCCCACATGTTCATCTATCTATTCATATAACTTTCATATCCAGTTTTGCTGTAGTTAAGGAATCATCCGCAGAAGGAAGTGTGACTTCTTACGCATCTGCCTCCTATTTTGCGTAATTCCCACTGAGTCTTCGCTATACTGTCCCTCTTACCGCCCAGAGAATGCTTCATTTATTCGACCATAAAAGGTCTAAAAATTGTCCAAATCTACCAGTCCTGGTTTCATCTAAATGGCCACTTGTTCCTCTATCTATTTATATAAGTTTCATATCCATATTTGTAGTAGTTAGCGAAATATCTGCAAAAGGAAGTTGGAGTTCTCGTCCGACTGCCTGATATTTTTACGTAATTTGGACTTTCCGCTATGCCATTCCAATTCTCGAACGGAGAATGCTTCATATGTATGACTATAAAAGGTCCAAAAAATTGTCTACATTTACCAATCTTGGTGTCATCTGAAAGCGCACATGTTCATCTATCTATTCAAATAAGTTTCATATCCAATTTTGCTGTAGTTAGGGAATCATGTGCAAAAGAATGAGTGAGTTTTTGCGCACCTGCCTCCTTTTTTGTGTAACTCCAGCTTAGTTTGCGCTATGCTGTCCCTCTTACCGCCCAGAGAATGCTTTATATATTCGACCATAAAAGGTCTAAAAATTGTCCAAATCCACCAGTCCTGGTTTCATCTAAATGGCCACATGTTCCTCTCTCTATTTATATAAGTTTCATATCCATATTTTTAGTAGTTAGCGAAATGTCTGCAAAAGGAAGTCGGAGTTCTCGTCCGACTGCGTGATATTTTTACATAATTTGGACTTTCCGCTATGCCATTCCAATTCTCGAACGGAGAATGCTTCATATGTATGACCATAAAAGGTCCGAAAATTGTCTACATTTACCAATCTTGGTGTCATCTGAAAGCGCACATGTTCATCTATCTATTCATATAAGTTTCATATCCAATTTTGCTGTAGTTAGGGAATCATCTGCAAAAGAAAGTGTGAGTTTTTGCGCATCTGCCTCCTGTTTTGCGTAATTCCCGCTTAGTCTGCGCTATACTGTCCCTCTTACCGCCCAGAGGATGCTTTATATATTCGACCATAAAAGGTCTAAAAATTGTCGAAATCTACCAGTCTTGGTTTCATCGAAATAGCCACATGTTCCTCTCTCTATCTATATAAGTTTCATATCCATATTTGTAGTAGTTAGCGAAATATCTGCAAAAGGAAGTCGGAGTTCTCGTCCGAGTGCGTGATATTTTTACATAATTTGGACTTTCCGCTATGCCATTCCAATTCTCGAACGGAGAATGCTTCATATGTATGACCATAAAAGGTCCAAAAATTGTCTACATTTACCAATCTTGGTGTCATCTGAAAGCCCACATGTTCATCTATCTATTCATATAAGTTTCATATCCAATTTTGCTGTAGTTAGGGAATCATCTGCAAAAGAAAGTGTGAGTTTTTGCGCATCTGCCTCCTGTTTTGCGTAATTCCCGCTTAGTCTGCGCTATACTGTCCCTCTTACCGCCCAGAGAATGCTTTATATATTCGACCATAAAAGGTCTAAAAATTGTCGAAATCTACCAGTCTTGGTTTCATCGAAATAGCCACATGTTCCTCTCTCTATCTATATAAGTTTCATATCCATATTTGTAGTAGTTAGCGAAATATCTGCAAAAGGAAGTCGGAGTTCTCGTCCGACTGCGTGATGTTTTTACATAATTTGGACTTTCCGCTATGCCATTCCGATTCTCGAACGGAGAATGCTTCATATGTATGACCATAAAAGGTCCAAAAATTGTCTACATTTACCAATCTTGGTGTCATCTGAAAGCACACATGTTCATCTATCTATTCATATAAGTTTCATATCCAATTTTGCTGTAGTTAGGGAATCATCTGCAAAAGAAAGTGTGAGTTTTTGCGCATCTGCCTCCTGTTTTGCGTAATTCCCGCTTAGTCTGCGCTATACTGTCCCTCTTACCGCCCAGAGAATGCTTTATATATTCGACCATAAAAGGTCTAAAAATAGTCGAAATCTACCAGTCTTGGTTTCATCGAAATAGCCACATGTTCCTCTCTCTATCAATATAAGTTTCATATCCATATTTGTAGTAGTTAGCGAAATATCTGCAAAAGGAAGTTGGAGTTCTCGGCCGACTGCGTGATATTTTTACATAATTTGGACTTTCCCCTATGCCATTCCAAATCTCGAACGGATAATGCTTCATATGTATGACCATAAAAGGTCCAAAAATTGTCTCCATTTACCAATCTTGGTGTCATCTGAAAGCCCACATGTTCATCTATCTATTCATATAACTTTCATATCCAGTTTTGCTGTAGTTAAGGAATCATCCGCAGAAGGAAGTATGACTTCTTACGCATCTGCCTCCTATTTTGCGTAATTCCCGCTGAGTCTTCGCTATACTGTCCCTCTTAACCGCCCAGAGAATGCTTCATATATTCGACCATAAAAGGTCGAAAAATTGTCCAAATCTACCAGTCCTGGTTTCATCTAAATGGCCACATGTTGCTCTATCTATTTATGTAAGTTTCATATCCACAATCGTAGTAGTTAGCGAAATATCTGCAAAAGGAAGTTGGAGTTCTCGTCCGACTGCGTGATATTTTTACATAATTTGTACTTTCCGCTATGCCATTCCAATTCTCGAACGGAGAATGCTTCATATGTATGACCATAAAAGGTCCGAAAATTGTCTACATTTACCAATCTTGGTGTCATCTGAAAGCGCACATGTTCATCTATCTATTCATATAAGTTTTCATATCCAATTTTGCTGTACTTGGGGAATCATCTGCAAAAGAAAGTGTGAGTTTTTGCGCATCTGCCTCCTGTTTTGCGTAATTCCCGCTTAGTCTGCGCTATACTGTCCCTCTTACCACCCAGAGGATGCTTTATATATTCGACCATAAAAGGTCTAAAAATTGTCGAAATCTACCAGTCTTGGTTTCATCGAAATAGCCACATGTTCCTCTCTCTATCTATATAAGTTTCATATCCATATTTGTAGTAGTTAGCGAAATATCTGCAAAAGGAAGTCGGAGTTCTCGTCCGAGTGCGTGATATTTTTACATAATTTGGACTTTCCGCTATGCCATTCCAATTCTCCAACGGAGAATGCTTCATATGTATGACCATAAAAGGTCCAAAAATTGTCTACATTTACCAATCTTGGTGTCATCTGAAAGCCCACATGTTTATCTATCTATTCATATAAGTTTCATATCCAATTTTGCTGTAGTTAGGGAATCATCTGCAAAAGAAAGTGTGAGTTTTTGCGCATCTGCCTCCTGTTTTGCGTAATTCCCGCTTAGTCCTGCGCTATACTGTCCCTCTAACCGCCCAGAGAATGCTTTATATATTCGACCATAAAAGGTCGAAAAATTGTCCAAATCTACCAGTCTTGGTTTCATCGAAATAGCCACATGTTCCTCTCTTTATCAATATAAGTTTCATATCCATATTTTGTAGTAGTTAGCGAAATATCTGCAAAAGGAAGTTGGAGTTCTCGTCCGACTGCGTGATATTTTTACATAATTTGTACTTTCCGCTATGCCATTCCAAATCTCGAACGGAGAATGCTTCATATGTTAGACCATAAAAGGTTCCAAAAATTGTCTACATTTACCAATCTTGCTGTCATCTAAATTGCCACATGTTCCTCTATCTATTTATATAAGTTTCATATCCAATTTTGCTGTAGTTAGGGAATCATCTGCAAAAGAAAGTGTGAGTTTTTGTGCATCTGCCTCCTATTTTGCGTAATACCCGCTTAGTCTGCGCTATACTGGCCCTCTTACAGCACAGAGAATGTTTCATATATTCGAGCATAAAAGGTCGAAAAATTGTCCAAATCTACCAGTCTTGGTTTCATCGAAATAGCCACATGTTCCTCTCTTTATCAATATAAGTTTCATATCCATATTTGTAGTAGTTAGCGAAATATCTGCAAAAGGAAGTTGGAGTTCTCGTCCGACTGCGTGATATTTTTACATAATTTGGACTTTCCCCTATGCCATTCCAAATCTCGAACGGATAATGCTTCATATGTACGACCATAAAAGGTCCAAAAATTGTCTCCATTTACCAATCTTGGTGTCATCTGAAAGCCCACATGTTCATCTATCTATTCATATAACTTTCATATCCAGTTTTGCTGTAGTTAAGGAATCATCCGCAGAAGGAAGTGTGACTTCTTACGCATCTGCCTCCTATTTTGCGTAATTCCCACTGAGTCTTCGCTATACTGTCCCTCTTACCGCCCAGAGAATGCTTCATTTATTCGACCATAAAAGGTCTAAAAATTGTCCAAATCTACCAGTCCTGGTTTCATCTAAATGGCCACTTGTTCCTCTATCTATTTATATAAGTTTCATATCCATATTTGTAGTAGTTAGCGAAATATCTGCAAAAGGAAGTTGGAGTTCTCGTCCGACTGCCTGATATTTTTACGTAATTTGGACTTTCCGCTATGCCATTCCAATTCTCGAACGGAGAATGCTTCATATGTATGACTATAAAAGGTCCAAAAATTGTCTACATTTACCAATCTTGGTGTCATCTGAAAGCGCACATGTTCATCTATCTATTCAAATAAGTTTCATATCCAATTTTGCTGTAGTTAGGGAATCATGTGCAAAAGAATGAGTGAGTTTTTGCGCACCTGCCTCCTTTTTTGTGTAACTCCAGCTTAGTTTGCGCTATGCTGTCCCTCTTACCGCCCAGAGAATGCTTTATATATTCGACCATAAAAGGTCTAAAAATTGTCCAAATCCACCAGTCCTGGTTTCATCTAAATGGCCACATGTTCCTCTCTCTATTTATATAAGTTTCATATCCATATTTTTAGTAGTTAGCGAAATGTCTGCAAAAGGAAGTCGGAGTTCTCGTCCGACTGCGTGATATTTTTACATAATTTGGACTTTCCGCTATGCCATTCCAATTCTCGAACGGAGAATGCTTCATATGTATGACCATAAAAGGTCCAAAAATTGTCTACATTTACCAATCTTGGTGTCATCTGAAAGCCCACATGTTCATCTATCTATTCATATAAGTTTCATATCCAATTTTGCTGTAGTTAGGGAATCATCTGCAAAAGAAAGTGTGAGTTTTTGCGCATCTGCCTCCTGTTTTGCGTAATTCCCGCTTAGTCTGCGCTATACTGTCCCTCTTACCGCCCAGAGAATGCTTTATATATTCGACCATAAAAGGTCTAAAAATTGTCGAAATCTACCAGTCTTGGTTTCATCGAAATAGCCACATGTTCCTCTCTCTATCTATATAAGTTTCATATCCATATTTGTAGTAGTTAGCGAAATATCTGCAAAAGGAAGTCGGAGTTCTCGTCCGACTGCGTGATGTTTTTACATAATTTGGACTTTCCGCTATGCCATTCCGATTCTCGAACGGAGAATGCTTCATATGTATGACCATAAAAGGTCCAAAAATTGTCTACATTTACCAATCTTGGTGTCATCTGAAAGCACACATGTTCATCTATCTATTCATATAAGTTTCATATCCAATTTTGCTGTAGTTAGGGAATCATCTGCAAAAGAAAGTGTGAGTTTTTGCGCATCTGCCTCCTGTTTTGCGTAATTCCCGCTTAGTCTGCGCTATACTGTCCCTCTTACCGCCCAGAGAATGCTTTATATATTCGACCATAAAAGGTCTAAAAATAGTCGAAATCTACCAGTCTTGGTTTCATCGAAATAGCCACATGTTCCTCTCTCTATCAATATAAGTTTCATATCCATATTTGTAGTAGTTAGCGAAATATCTGCAAAAGGAAGTTGGAGTTCTCGGCCGACTGCGTGATATTTTTACATAATTTGGACTTTCCCCTATGCCATTCCAAATCTCGAACGGATAATGCTTCATATGTATGACCATAAAAGGTCCAAAAATTGTCTCCATTTACCAATCTTGGTGTCATCTGAAAGCCCACATGTTCATCTATCTATTCATATAACTTTCATATCCAGTTTTGCTGTAGTTAAGGAATCATCCGCAGAAGGAAGTATGACTTCTTACGCATCTGCCTCCTATTTTGCGTAATTCCCGCTGAGTCTTCGCTATACTGTCCCTCTTACCGCCCAGAGAATGCTTCATATATTCGACCATAAAAGGTCGAAAAATTGTCCAAATCTACCAGTCCTGGTTTCATCTAAATGGCCACATGTTGCTCTATCTATTTATGTAAGTTTCATATCCACAATCGTAGTAGTTAGCGAAATATCTGCAAAAGGAAGTTGGAGTTCTCGTCCGACTGCGTGATATTTTTACATAATTTGTACTTTCCGCTATGCCATTCCAAATCTCGAACGGAGAATGCTTCATATGTTAGACCATAAAAGGTTCCAAAAATTGTCTACATTTACCAATCTTGCTGTCATCTAAATTGCCACATGTTCCTCTATCTATTTATATAAGTTTCATATCCAATTTTGCTGTAGTTAGGGAATCATCTGCAAAAGAAAGTGTGAGTTTTTGTGCATCTGCCTCCTATTTTGCGTAATACCCACTTAGTCTGCGCTATACTGGCCCTCTTACAGCACAGAGAATGTTTCATATATTCGAGCATAAAAGGTCGAAAAATTGTCCAAATCCACCAGTCTTGGTTTCATCGAAATAGCCACATGTTCCTCTCTCTATCAATATAAGTTTCATATCCATATTTGTAGTAGTTAGCGAAATATCTGCAAAAGGAAGTTGGAGTTCTCGTCCGACTGCGTGATATTTTTACATAATTTGGACTTTCCCCTATGCCATTCCAAATCTCGAACGGAGAATGCTTCATATGTATGACCATAAAAGGTCCAAAAATTGTCTCCATTCACCAATCTTGGAGTCATCTGAAAGCCCACATGTTCATCTATCTATTCATATAACTTTCATATCCAGTTTTGCTGTAGTTAAGGAATCATCCGCAGAAGGAAGTGTGACTTCTTACGCATCTGCCTCCTATTTTGCGTAATTCCCACTGAGTCTTCGCTATACTGTCCCTCTTACCGCCCAGAGAATGCTTCATTTATTCGACCATAAAAGGTCTAAAAATTGTCCAAATCTACCAGTCCTGGTTTCATCTAAATGGCCACTTGTTCCTCTATCTATTTATATAAGTTTCATATCCATATTTGTAGTAGTTAGCGAAATATCTGCAAAAGGAAGTTGGAGTTCTCGTCCGACTGCCTGATATTTTTACGTAATTTGGACTTTCCGCTATGCCATTCCAATTCTCGAACGGAGAATGCTTCATATGTATGACTATAAAAGGTCCAAAAATTGTCTACATTTACCAATCTTGGTGTCATCTGAAAGCGCACATGTTCATCTATCTATTCATATACGTTTCATATCCAATTTTGCTGTAGTTAGGGAATCATCTGCAAAAGAAAGTGTGAGTTTTTGCGCATCTGCCTCCTGTTTTGCGTAATTCCCGCTTAGTCTGCGCTATACTGTCCCTCTTACCGCCCAGAGAATGCTTTATATATTCAACCATAAAAGGTCTAAAAATTGTCGAAATCTACCAGTCTTGGTTTCACCGAAATAGCCACATGTTCCTCTCTCTATCTATATAAGTTTCATATCCATATTTGTAGTAGTTAGCGAAATATCTGCAAAAGGAAGTCGGAGTTCTCGTCCGAGTGCGTGATATTTTTACATAATTTGGACTTTCCGCTATGCCATTCCAATTCTCGAACGGAGAATGCTTCATATGTATGACCATAAAAGGTCCAAAAATTGTCTACATTTACCAACCTTGGTGTCATCTGAAAGCGCACATGTTCATCTATCTATTCATATAAGTTTCATATCCAATTTTGCTGTAGTTAGGGAATCATCTGCAAAAGAAAGTGTGAGTTTTTGCGCATCTGCCTCCTGTTTTGCGTAATTCCCGCTTAGTCTGCGCTATACTGTCTTACCGCCCAGAGAATGCTTTATATATTCGACCATAAAAGGTCTAAAAATTGTCGAAATCTACCAGTCTTGGTTTCATCGAAATAGCCACATGTTCCTCTCTCTATCTATATAAGTTTCATATCCCATATTTGTAGTAGTTAGCGAAATATCTGCAAAAGGAAGTCGGAGTTCTCGTTCGACTGCGTGATATTTTTACATAATTTGGACTTTCCGCTATGCCATTCCGATTCTCGAACGGAGAATGCTTCATATGTATGACCATAAAAGGTCCAAAAATTGTCTACATTTACCAATCTTGGTGTCATCTGAAAGCGCACATGTTCATCTATCTATTCATATAAGTTTGATATCCATATTTTTGCTGTAGTTAGGGGAATCATCTGCAAAAGAAAGTGTGAGTTTTTGCGCATCTGCCTCCTGTTTTGGCGTAATTCCCGCTTAGTCTGCGCTATGCTGTCCCTCTTACCGCCCAGAGAATACTTTATATATTCGACCATAAAAGGTCTAAAAATTGTCCAAATCTACCAGTCCTGGTTTCATCTAAATGGCCACATGTTGCTCTATCTATTTATGTAAGTTTCATACCCACAATCGTAGTAGTTAGCGAAATATCTGCAAAAGGAAGTTGGAGTTCTCGTCCGACTGCGTGATATTTTTACATAATTTGTACTTTCCGCTATGCCATTCCAAATCTCGAACGGAGAATGCTTCATATGTTAGACCATAAAAGGTCCAAAAATTGTCTACATTTACCAATCTTGGTGTCATCTGAAAGCCCACATGTTCATCTATCTATTCATATAACTTTCATATCCAGTTTTGCTGTAGTTAAGGAATCATCCGCAGAAGGAAGTGTGACTTCTTACGCATCTGCCTCCTATTTTGCGTAATTCCCACTGAGTCTTCGCTATACTGTCCCTCCTTACCGCCCAGAGAATGCTTCATATATTCGACCATAAAAGGTCTAAAAATTGTCCAAATCTACCAGTCCTGGTGTCATCTAAATGGGCCACTTGTTCCTCTATCTATTTATATAAGTTTCATATCCATATTTGTAGTAGTTAGCGAAATATCTGCAAAAGGAAGTTGGAGTTCTCGTCCGACTGCCTGATATTTTTACGTAATTTGGACTTTCCGCTATGCCATTCCAATTCTCGAACGGAGAATGCTTCATATGTATGACTATAAAAGGTCCAAAAATTGTCTACATTTACCAATCTTGGTGTCATCTGAAAGCGCACATGTTCATCTATCTATTCAAATAAGTTTCATATCCAATTTTGCTGTAGTTAGGGAATCATCTGCAAAAGAATGAGTGAGTTTTTGCGCACCTGCCTCCTTTTTTGTGTAACTCCAGCTTAGTTTGCGCTATGCTGTCCCTCTTACCGCCCAGAGAATGCTTCATATATTCGACCATAAAAGGTCTAAAAATTGTCCAAATCCACCAGTCCTGGTTTCATCTAAATGGCCACATGTTCCTCTCTCTATTTATATAAGTTTCATATCCATATTTTTAGTAGTTAGCGAAATGTCTGCAAAAGGAAGTCGGAGTTCTCGTCCGACTGCGTGATAATTTTACATAATTTGGACTTTCCGCTATGCCATTCCAATTCTCGAACGGGAGAATGCTTCATATGTATGACTATAAAAGGTCCGAAAATTGTCTACATTTACCAATCTTGGTGTCATCTGAAAGCGCACATGTTCATCTATCTATTCATATAAGTTTCATATCCAATTTTGCTGTAGTTAGGGAATCATCTGCAAAAGAAAGTGTGAGTTTTTGCGCATCTGCCTCCTGTTTTGCGTAATTCCCGCTTAGTCTGCGCTATACTGTCCCCTTTACCGCCCAGAGAATGCTTTATATATTCGACCATAAAAGGTCTAAAAATTGTCGAAATCTACCAGTCTTGGTTTCATCGAAATAGCCACATGTTCCTCTCTCTATCTATATAAGTTTCATATCCATATTTGTAGTAGTTAGCGAAATATCTGCAAAAGGAAGTCGGAGTTCTCGTCCGACTGCGTGATATTTTTACATAATTTGGACTTTCCGCTATGCCATTCCAATTCTCGAACGGAGAATGCTTCATATGTATGACCATAAAAGGTCCAAAAATTGTCTACATTTACCAATCTTGGTGTCATCTGAAAGCCCCACATGTTCATCTATCTATTCATATAAGTTTCATATCCAATTTTGCTGTAGTTAGGGAATCATCTGCAAAAGAAAGTGTGAGTTTTTGCGCATCTGCCTCCTGTTTTGCGTAATTCCCGCTTAGTCTGCGCTATACTGTCCCTCTTACCGCCCAGAGAATGCTTTATATATTCGACCATAAAAGGTCTAAAAATTGTCGAAATCTACCAGTCTTGGTTTCATCGAAATGGCCACATGTTCCTCTCTCTATCTATATAAGTTTCATATCCATATTTGTAGTAGTTAGCGAAATATCTGCAAAAGGAAGTTGGAGTTCTCGGCCGACTGCGTGATATTTTTACATAATTTGGACTTTCCCCTATGCCATTCCCAAATCTCGAACGGATAATGCTTCATATGTATGACCATAAAAGGTCCAAAAATTGTCCTCCATTTACCAATCTTGGTGGTCATCTGAAAGCCCACATGTTCATCTATCTATTCATATAACTTTCATATCCAGTTTTGCTGTAGTTAAGGAATCATCCGCAGAAGGAAGTATGACTTCTTAGGCATCTGCCTCCTATTTTGCGTAATTCCCGCTGAGTCTTCGCTATACTGTCCCTCTTACCTCCCAGAGAATGCTTCATATATTCGACCATAAAAGGTCGAAAAATTGGTCCAAATCTACCAGTCCTGGTTTCATCTAAATGGCCACATGTTGCTCTATCTATTTATGTAAGTTTCATATCCACAATCGTAGTAGTTAGCGAAATATCTGCAAAAGGAAGTTGGAGTTCTCGTCCGACTGCGTGATATTTTTACATAATTTGTACTTTCCGCTATGCCATTCCAAATCTCGAACGGAGAATGCTTCATATGTTAGACCATAAAAGGTTCCAAAAATTGTCTACATTTACCCAATCTTGCTGTCATCTAAATTGCCACATGTTCCTCTATCTATTTATATAAGTTTCATATCCAATTTTGCTGTAGTTAGGGGAATCATCTGCAAAAGAAAGTGTGAGTTTTTGTGCATCTGCCTCCTATTTTGCGTAATACCCGCTTAGTCTGCGCTATACTGGCCCTCTTACAGCACAGAGAATGTTTCATATATTCGAGCATAAAAGGTCGAAAAATTGTCCAAATCTACCAGTCTTGGTTTCATCGAAATAGCCACATGTTCCTCTCTTTATCAATATAAGTTTCATATCCATATTTGTAGTAGTTAGCGAAATATCTGCAAAAGGAAGTTGGAGTTCTCGTCCGACTGCGTGATATTTTTACATAATTTGGACTTTCCCCTATGCCATTCCAAATCTCGAACGGATAATGCTTCATATGTACGACCATAAAAGGTCCAAAAATTGTCTCCATTTACCAATCTTGGTGTCATCTGAAAGCCCACATGTTCATCTATCTATTCATATAACTTTCATATCCAGTTTTGCTGTAGTTAAGCAATCATCCGCAGAAAGGAAGTGTGACTTCTTACGCATCTGCCTCCTATTTTGCGTAATTCCCACTGAGTCTTCGCTATACTGTCCCTCTTACCGCCCAGAGAATGCTTCATTTATTCGACCATAAAAGGTCTAAAAATTGTCCAAATCTACCAGTCCTGGTTTCATCTAAATGGCCACTTGTTCCTCTATCTATTTATATAAGTTTCATATCCATATTTGTAGTAGTTAGCGAAATATCTGCAAAAGGAAGTTGGAGTTCTCGTCCGACTGCCTGATATTTTTACGTAATTTGGACTTTCCGCTATGCCATTCCAATTCTCGAACGGAGAATGCTTCATATGTATGACTATAAAAGGTCCAAAAATTGTCTACATTTACCAATCTTGGTGTCATCTGAAAGCGCACATGTTCATCTATCTATTCAAATAAGTTTCATATCCAATTTTGCTGTAGTTAGGGAATCATCTGCAAAAGAATGAGTGAGTTTTTGCGCACCTGCCTCCTTTTTTGTGTAACTCCAGCTTAGTTTGCGCTATGCTGTCCCTCTTACCGCCCAGAGAATGCTTTATATATTCGACCATAAAAGGTCTAAAAATTGTCCAAATCCACCAGTCCTGGTTTCATCTAAATGGCCACATGTTCTTCTCTCTATTTATATAAGTTTCATATCCATATTTTTAGTAGTTAGCAAAATGTCTGCAAAAGGAAGTCGGAGTTCTCGTCCGACTGCGTGATATTTTTACATAATTTGGACTTTCCGCTATGCCATTCCAATTCTCGAACGGAGAATGCTTCAGATGTATGACCATAAAAGGTCCAAAAATTGTCTACATTTACCAATCTTGGTGTCATCTGAAAGCGCACATGTTCATCTATCTATTCATATAAGTTTCATATCCAATTTTGCTGTAGTTAGGGAATCATCTGCAAAAGAAAGTGTGAGTTTTTGCGCATCTGCCTCCTGTTTTGCGTAATTCCCGCTTAGTCTGCGCTATACTGTCCCTCTTACCGCCCAGAGAATGCTTTATATTCGACCATAAAAGGTCTAAAAATTGTCGAAATCTACCAGTCTTGGTTTCATCGAAATAGCCACATGTTCCTCTCTCTATCTATATAAGTTTCATATCCATATTTGTAGTAGTTAGCGAAATATCTGCAAAAGGAAGTCGGAGTTCTCGTCCGAGTGCGTGATATTTTTACATAATTTGGACTTTCCGCTATGCCATTCCAATTCTCGAACGGAGAATGCTTCATATGTATGACCATAAAAGGTCCAAAAATTGTCTACATTTACCAATCTTGGTGTCATCTGAAAGCCCACATGTTCATCTATTCATATAAGTTTCATATCCAATTTTGCTGTAGTTAGGTAATCATCTGCAAAAGAAAGTGTGAGTTTTTTGCGCATCTGCCTCCTGTTTTGCGTAATACCCGCTTAGTCTGCGCTATACTGGCCCTCATACAGCACAGAGAATGTTCAGTCTAAAAATTGTCGAAATCTACCAGTCTTGGTTTCATCGAAATAGCCACATGTTCCTCTCTCTATCTATATAAGTTTCATATCCATATTTGTAGTAGTTAGCGAAATATCTGCAAAAGGAAGTCGGAGTTCTCGTCCGACTGCGTGATGTTTTTACATAATTTGGACTTTCCGCTATGCCATTCCGATTCTCGAACGGAGAATGCTTCATATGTATGACCATAAAAGGTCCAAAAATTGTCTACATTTACCAATCTTGGTGTCATCTGAAAGCACACATGTTCATCTATCTATTCATATAAGTTTCATATCCAATTTTGCTGTAGTTAGGGAATCATCTGCAAAAGAAAGTGTGAGTTTTTGCGCATCTGCCTCCTGTTTTGCGTAATTCCCGCTTAGTCTGCGCTATACTGTCCCTCTTACCGCCCAGAGAATGCTTTATATATTCGACCATAAAAGGTCTAAAAATAGTCGAAATCTACCAGTCTTGGTTTCATCGAAATAGCCACATGTTCCTCTCTCTATCAATATAAGTTTCATATCCATATTTGTAGTAGTTAGCGAAATATCTGCAAAAGGAAGTTGGAGTTCTCGGCCGACTGCGTGATATTTTTACATAATTTGGACTTTCCCCTATGCCATTCCAAATCTCGAACGGATAATGCTTCATATGTATGACCATAAAAGGTCCAAAAATTGTCTCCATTTACCAATCTTGGTGTCATCTGAAAGCCCACATGTTCATCTATCTATTCATATAACTTTCATATCCAGTTTTGCTGTAGTTAAGGAATCATCCGCAGAAGGAAGTATGACTTCTTACGCATCTGCCTCCTATTTTGCGTAATTCCCGCTGAGTCTTCGCTATACTGTCCCTCTTACCGCCCAGAGAATGCTTCATATATTCGACCATAAAAGGTCGAAAAATTGTCCAAATCTACCAGTCCTGGTTTCATCTAAATGGCCACATGTTGCTCTATCTATTTATGTAAGTTTCATATCCACAATCGTAGTAGTTAGCGAAATATCTGCAAAAGGAAGTTGGAGTTCTCGTCCGACTGCGTGATATTTTTACATAATTTGTACTTTCCGCTATGCCATTCCAATTCTCGAACGGAGAATGCTTCATATGTATGACCATAAAAGGTCCGAAAATTGTCTACATTTACCAATCTTGGTGTCATCTGAAAGCGCACATGTTCATCTATCTATTCATATAAGTTTCATATCCAATTTTGCTGTAGTTAGGGAATCATCTGCAAAAGAAAGTGTGAGTTTTTGCGCATCTGCCTCCTGTTTTGCGTAATTCCCGCTTAGTCTGCGCTATACTGTCCCTCTTACCACCCAGAGGATGCTTTATATATTCGACCATAAAAGGTCTAAAAATTGTCGAAATCTACCAGTCTTGGTTTCATCGAAATAGCCACATGTTCCTCTCTCTATCTATATAAGTTTCATATCCATATTTGTAGTAGTTAGCGAAATATCTGCAAAAGGAAGTCGGAGTTCTCGTCCGAGTGCGTGATATTTTTACATAATTTGGACTTTCCGCTATGCCATTCCAATTCTCCAACGGAGAATGCTTCATATGTATGACCATAAAAGGTCCAAAAATTGTCTACATTTACCAATCTTGGTGTCATCTGAAAGCCCACATGTTTATCTATCTATTCATATAAGTTTCATATCCAATTTTGCTGTAGTTAGGGAATCATCTGCAAAAGAAAGTGTGAGTTTTTGCGCATCTGCCTCCTGTTTTGCGTAATTCCCGCTTAGTCTGCGCTATACTGTCCCTCTAACCGCCCAGAGAATGCTTTATATATTCGACCATAAAAGGTCGAAAAATTGTCCAAATCTACCAGTCTTGGTTTCATCGAAATAGCCACATGTTCCTCTCTTTATCAATATAAGTTTCATATCCATATTTGTAGTAGTTAGCGAAATATCTGCAAAAGGAAGTTGGAGTTCTCGTCCGACTGCGTGATATTTTTACATAATTTGTACTTTCCGCTATGCCATTCCAAATCTCGAACGGAGAATGCTTCATATGTTAGACCATAAAAGGTTCCAAAAATTGTCTACATTTACCAATCTTGCTGTCATCTAAATTGCCACATGTTCCTCTATCTATTTATATAAGTTTCATATCCAATTTTGCTGTAGTTAGGGAATCATCTGCAAAAGAAAGTGTGAGTTTTTGTGCATCTGCCTCCTATTTTGCGTAATACCCGCTTAGTCTGCGCTATACTGGCCCTCTTACAGCACAGAGAATGTTTCATATATTCGAGCATAAAAGGTCGAAAAATTGTCCAAATCTACCAGTCTTGGTTTCATCGAAATAGCCACATGTTCCTCTCTTTATCAATATAAGTTTCATATCCATATTTGTAGTAGTTAGCGAAATATCTGCAAAAGGAAGTTGGAGTTCTCGTCCGACTGCGTGATATTTTTACATAATTTGGACTTTCCCCTATGCCATTCCAAATCTCGAACGGATAATGCTTCATATGTACGACCATAAAAGGTCCAAAAATTGTCTCCATTTACCAATCTTGGTGTCATCTGAAAGCCCACATGTTCATCTATCTATTCATATAACTTTCATATCCAGTTTTGCTGTAGTTAAGGAATCATCCGCAGAAGGAAGTGTGACTTCTTACGCATCTGCCTCCTATTTTGCGTAATTCCCACTGAGTCTTCGCTATACTGTCCCTCTTACCGCCCAGAGAATGCTTCATTTATTCGACCATAAAAGGTCTAAAAATTGTCCAAATCTACCAGTCCTGGTTTCATCTAAATGGCCACTTGTTCCTCTATCTATTTATATAAGTTTCATATCCATATTTGTAGTAGTTAGCGAAATATCTGCAAAAGGAAGTTGGAGTTCTCGTCCGACTGCCTGATATTTTTACGTAATTTGGACTTTCCGCTATGCCATTCCAATTCTCGAACGGAGAATGCTTCATATGTATGACTATAAAAGGTCCAAAAATTGTCTACATTTACCAATCTTGGTGTCATCTGAAAGCGCACATGTTCATCTATCTATTCAAATAAGTTTCATATCCAATTTTGCTGTAGTTAGGGAATCATGTGCAAAAGAATGAGTGAGTTTTTGCGCACCTGCCTCCTTTTTTGTGTAACTCCAGCTTAGTTTGCGCTATGCTGTCCCTCTTACCGCCCAGAGAATGCTTTATATATTCGACCATAAAAGGTCTAAAAATTGTCCAAATCCACCAGTCCTGGTTTCATCTAAATGGCCACATGTTCCTCTCTCTATTTATATAAGTTTCATATCCATATTTTTAGTAGTTAGCGAAATGTCTGCAAAAGGAAGTCGGAGTTCTCGTCCGACTGCGTGATATTTTTACATAATTTGGACTTTCCGCTATGCCATTCCAATTCTCGAACGGAGAATGCTTCATATGTATGACCATAAAAGGTCCAAAAATTGTCTACATTTACCAATCTTGGTGTCATCTGAAAGCCCACATGTTCATCTATCTATTCATATAAGTTTCATATCCAATTTTGCTGTAGTTAGGGAATCATCTGCAAAAGAAAGTGTGAGTTTTTGCGCATCTGCCTCCTGTTTTGCGTAATTCCCGCTTAGTCTGCGCTATACTGTCCCTCTTACCGCCCAGAGAATGCTTTATATATTCGACCATAAAAGGTCTAAAAATTGTCGAAATCTACCAGTCTTGGTTTCATCGAAATAGCCACATGTTCCTCTCTCTATCTATATAAGTTTCATATCCATATTTGTAGTAGTTAGCGAAATATCTGCAAAAGGAAGTCGGAGTTCTCGTCCGACTGCGTGATGTTTTTACATAATTTGGACTTTCCGCTATGCCATTCCGATTCTCGAACGGAGAATGCTTCATATGTATGACCATAAAAGGTCCAAAAATTGTCTACATTTACCAATCTTGGTGTCATCTGAAAGCACACATGTTCATCTATCTATTCATATAAGTTTCATATCCAATTTTGCTGTAGTTAGGGAATCATCTGCAAAAGAAAGTGTGAGTTTTTGCGCATCTGCCTCCTGTTTTGCGTAATTCCCGCTTAGTCTGCGCTATACTGTCCCTCTTACCGCCCAGAGAATGCTTTATATATTCGACCATAAAAGGTCTAAAAATAGTCGAAATCTACCAGTCTTGGTTTCATCGAAATAGCCACATGTTCCTCTCTCTATCAATATAAGTTTCATATCCATATTTGTAGTAGTTAGCGAAATATCTGCAAAAGGAAGTTGGAGTTCTCAGCCGACTGCGTGATATTTTTACATAATTTGTACTTTCCCCTATGCCATTCCAAATCTCGAACAGATAATGCTTCATATGTATGACCATAAAAGGTCCAAAAATTGTCTCCATTTACCAATCTTGGTGTCATCTGAAAGCCCACATGTTCATCTATCTATTCATATAACTTTCATATCCAGTTTTGCTGTAGTTAAGGAATCATCCGCAGAAGGAAGTATGACTTCTTACGCATCTGCCTCCTATTTTGCGTAATTCCCGCTGAGTCTTCGCTATACTGTCCCTCTTACCGCCCAGAGAATGCTTCATATATTCGACCATAAAAGGTCGAAAAATTGTCCAAATCTACCAGTCCTGGTTTCATCTAAATGGCCACATGTTGCTCTATCTATTTATGTAAGTTTCATATCCACAATCGTAGTAGTTAGCGAAATATCTGCAAAAGGAAGTTGGAGTTCTCGTCCGACTGCGTGATATTTTTACATAATTTGTACTTTCCGCTATGCCATTCCAATTCTCGAACGGAGAATGCTTCATATGTATGACCATAAAAGGTCCGAAAATTGTCTACATTTACCAATCTTGGTGTCATCTGAAAGCGCACATGTTCATCTATCTATTCATATAAGTTTCATATCCAATTTTGCTGTAGTTAGGGAATCATCTGCAAAAGAAAGTGTGAGTTTTTGCGCATCTGCCTCCTGTTTTGCGTAATTCCCGCTTAGTCTGCGCTATACTGTCCCTCTTACCACCCAGAGGATGCTTTATATATTCGACCATAAAAGGTCTAAAAATTGTCGAAATCTACCAGTCTTGGTTTCATCGAAATAGCCACATGTTCCTCTCTCTATCTATATAAGTTTCATATCCATATTTGTAGTAGTTAGCGAAATATCTGCAAAAGGAAGTCGGAGTTCTCGTCCGAGTGCGTGATATTTTTACATAATTTGGACTTTCCGCTATGCCATTCCAATTCTCCAACGGAGAATGCTTCATATGTATGACCATAAAAGGTCCAAAAATTGTCTACATTTACCAATCTTGGTGTCATCTGAAAGCCCACATGTTTATCTATCTATTCATATAAGTTTCATATCCAATTTTGCTGTAGTTAGGGAATCATCTGCAAAAGAAAGTGTGAGTTTTTGCGCATCTGCCTCCTGTTTTGCGTAATTCCCGCTGAGTCTGCGCTATACTGTCCCTCTAACCGCCCAGAGAATGCTTTATATATTCGACCATAAAAGGTCGAAAAATTGTCCAAATCTACCAGTCTTGGTTTCATCGAAATAGCCACATGTTCCTCTCTCTATCAATATAAGTTTCATATCCAGAATCGTAGTAGTTAGCGAAATATCTGCAAAAGGAAGTTGGAGTTCTCGTCCGACTGCGTGATATTTTTACATAATTTGTACTTTCTGCTATGCCATTCCAAATCTCGAACGGAGAATGCTTCATATGTTAGACCATAAAAGGTTCCAAAAATTGTCTACATTTACCAATCTTGCTGTCATCTAAATTGCCACATGTTCCTCTATCTATTTATATAAGTTTCATATCCAATTTTGCTGTAGTTAGGGAATCATCTGCAAAAGAAAGTGTGAGTTTTTGTGCATCTGCCTCCTATTTTGCGTAATACCCGCTTAGTCTGCGCTATACTGGCCCTCTTACAGCACAGAGAATGTTTCATATATTCGAGCATAAAAGGTCGAAAAATTGTCCAAATCCACCAGTCTTGGTTTCATCGAAATAGCCACATGTTCCTCTCTCTATCAATATAAGTTTCATATCCATATTTGTAGTAGTTAGCGAAATATCTGCAAAAGGAAGTTGGAGTTCTCGTCCGACTGCGTGATATTTTTACATAATTTGGACTTTCCGCTATGCCATTCCAAATCTCGAACGGAGAATGCTTCATATGTATGACCATAAAAGGTCCAAAAATTGTCTACATTTACCAATCTTGGTGTCATCTGAAAGCCCACATGTTCATTTATCTATTCATATAACTTTCATATCCAGTTTTGCTGTAGTTAAGGAATCATCCGCAGAAGGAAGTGTGACCTCTTACGCATCTGCCTCCTATTTTGCGTAATTCCCGCTGAGTCTTCGCTATACTGTCCCTCTTACCGCCCAGAGAATGCTTCATATATTCGACCATAAAAGGTCGAAAAATTGTCCAAATCTACCAGTCCTGGTTTCATCTAAATGGCCACATGGTGCTCTATCTATTTATGTAAGTTTCATATCCACAATCGTAGTAGTTAGCGAAATATCTGCAAAAGGAAGTGGGAGTTCTCGTCCGACTGCGTGATATTTTTACATAATTTGTACTTTCCGCTATGCCATTCCAAATCTCGAACGGAGAATGCTTCATATGTTAGACCATAAAAGGTCCAAAAATTGTCTACATTTACCAATCTTGGTGTCATCTGAAAGCGCACATGTTCATCTATCTATTCATATAACTTTCATATCCAGTTGTTTTGCTGTAGTTAAGGAATCATCCGCAGAAGGAAGTGTGACTTCTTACGCATCTGCCTCCTATTTTGCGTAATTCCCACTGAGTATTCGCTATACTGTCCCTCTTACCGCCCAGAGAATGCTTCATATATTCGACCATAAAAGGTCGAAAAATTGTCCAAATCTACCAGTCCTGGTTTCATCTAAATGGCCACTTGTTCCTCTATCTATTTATATAAGTTTCATATCCATATTTGTAGTAGTTAGCGAAATATCTGCAAAAGGAAGTTGGAGTTCTCGTCCGACTGCCTGATATTTTTACGTAATTTGGACTTTCTGCTATGCCATTCCAATTCTCGAACGGAGAATGCTTCATATATATGACTATAAAAGGTCCAAAAATTGTCTACATTTACCAATCTTGGTGTCATCTGAAAGCGCACATGTTCATCTATCTATTCAAATAAGTTTCATATCCAATTTTGCTGTAGTTAGGGAATCATCTGCAAAAGAATGAGTGAGTTTTTGCGCACCTGCCTCCTTTTTTGTGTAACTCCAGCTTAGTTTGCGCTATGCTGTCCCTCTTACCGCCCAGAGAATGCTTTATATATTCGACCATAAAAGGTCTAAAAATTGTCCAAATCCACCAGTCCTGGTTTCATCTAAATGGCCACATGTTCCTCTCTCTATTTATATAAGTTTCATATCCATATTTTTAGTAGTTAGCGAAATGTCTGCAAAAGGAAGTCGGAGTTCTCGTCCGACTGCGTGATATTTTTACATAATTTGGACTTTCCGCTATGCCATTCCAATTCTCGAACGGAGAATGCTTCATATGTATGACCATAAAAGGTCCGAAAATTGTATACATTTACCAATCTTGGTGTCATCTAAATTGCCACATGTTCCTCTATCTATTTATATAAGTTTCATATCCAATTTTGCTGTAGTTAGGGAATCATCTGCAAAAGAAAGTGTGAGTTTTTGTGCATCTGCCTCCTATTTTGCGTAATACCCGCTTAGTCTGCGCTATACTGGCCCTCTTACAGCACAGAGAATGTTTCATATATTCGAGCATAAAAGGTCGAAAAATTGTCCAAATCCACCAGTCTTGGTTTCATCGAAATAGCCACATGTTCCTCTCTCTATCAATATAAGTTTCATATCAATATTTGTAGTAGTTAGCAAAATATCTGCAAAAGGAAGTTGGAGTTCTCGTCCGACTGCGTGATATTTTTACATAATTTGGACTTTCCGCTATGCCATTCCAATTCTCGAACGGAGAATGCTTCATATGTATGACCCTAAAAGGTTCCAAAAATTGTCTACATTTACCAATCTTGGTGTCATCTAAATTGCCACATGTTCCTCTATCTATTTATATAAGTTTCATATCCAATTTTGCTGTAGTTAGGGAATCATCTGCAAAAGAAAGTGTGAGTTTTTGTGCATCTGCCTCCTATTTTGCGTAATACCCGCTTAGTCTGCGCTATACTGGCCCTCTTACAGCACAGAGAATGTTTCATATATTCGAGCATAAAAGGTCGAAAAATTGTCCAAATCCACCAGTCTTGGTTTCATCGAAATAGCCACATGTTCCTCTCTCTATCAATATAAGTTTCATATCCATATTTGTAGTAGTTAGCGAAATATCTGCAAAAGGAAGTTGGAGTTCTCGTCCGACTGCGTGATATTTTTTACATAATTTGGACTTTCCCCTATGCCATTCCAAATCTCGAACGGAGAATGCTTCATATGTATGACCATAAAAGGTCCAAAAATTGTCTACATTTACCAATCTTGGTGTCATCTGAAAGCGCACATGTTCATCTATCTATTCAAATAAGTTTCATATCCAATTTTGCTGTAGTTAGGGAATCATCTGCAAAAGAATGAGTGAGTTTTTGCGCACCTGCCTCCTTTTTTGTGTAACTCCAGCTTAGTTTGCGCTATGCTGTCCCTCTTACCGCCCAGAGAATGCTTTATATATTCGACCATAAAAGGTCTAAAAATTGTCCAAATCCACCAGTCCTGGTTTCATCTAAATGGCCACATGTTCCTCTCTCTATTTATATAAGTTTCATATCCATATTTTTAGTAGTTAGCGAAATGTCTGCAAAAGGAAGTCGGAGTTCTCGTCCGACTGCGTGATATTTTTACATAATTTGGACTTTCCGCTATGCCATTCCAATTCTCGAACGGAGAATGCTTCATATGTATGACCATAAAAGGTCCGAAAATTGTATACATTTACCAATCTTGGTGTCATCTAAATTGCCACATGTTCCTCTATCTATTTATATAAGTTTCATATCCAATTTTGCTGTAGTTAGGGAATCATCTGCAAAAGAAAGTGTGAGTTTTTGTGCATCTGCCTCCTATTTTGCGTAATACCCGCTTAGTCTGCGCTATACTGGCCCTCTTACAGCACAGAGAATGTTTCATATATTCGAGCATAAAAGGTCGAAAAATTGTCCAAATCCACCAGTCTTGGTTTCATCGAAATAGCCACATGTTCCTCTCTCTATCAATATAAGTTTCATATCAATATTTGTAGTAGTTAGCAAAATATCTGCAAAAGGAAGTTGGAGTTCTCGTCCGACTGCGTGATATTTTTACATAATTTGGACTTTCCGCTATGCCATTCCAATTCTCGAACGGAGAATGCTTCATATGTATGACCCTAAAAGGTTCCAAAAATTGTCTACATTTACCAATCTTGGTGTCATCTAAATTGCCACATGTTCCTCTATCTATTTATATAAGTTTCATATCCAATTTTGCTGTAGTTAGGGAATCATCTGCAAAAGAAAGTGTGAGTTTTTGTGCATCTGCCTCCTATTTTGCGTAATACCCGCTTAGTCTGCGCTATACTGGCCCTCTTACAGCACAGAGAATGTTTCATATATTCGAGCATAAAAGGTCGAAAAATTGTCCAAATCCACCAGTCTTGGTTTCATCGAAATAGCCACATGTTCCTCTCTCTATCAATATAAGTTTCATATCCATATTTGTAGTAGTTAGCGAAATATCTGCAAAAGGAAGTTGGAGTTCTCGTCCGACTGCGTGATATTTTTTACATAATTTGGACTTTCCCCTATGCCATTCCAAATCTCGAACGGAGAATGCTTCATATGTATGACCATAAAAGGTCCAAAAATTGTCTACATTTACCAATCTTGGTGTCATCTGAAAGCCCACATGTTCATCTATCTATTCATATAACTTTCATATCCAGTTTAGCTGTAGTTAAGGAATCATCCGCAGAAGGAAGTGTGACTTCTTACGCATCTGCCTCCTATTTTCCGTAATTCCCGCTGAGTCTTCGCTATACTGTCCCTCTTACCGCCCAGAGAATGCTTCATATATTCGACCATAAAAGGTCGAAACATTGTCCAAATCTACCAGTCCTGGTTTCATCTAAATGGCCACATGTTGCTCTATCTATTTATGTAAGTTTCATATCCACAATCGTAGTAGTTAGCGAAATATCTGCAAAAGGAAGTTGGAGTTCTCGTCCGACTGCCTGATATTTTTACGTAATTTGGACTTTCTGCTATGCCATTCCAATTCTCGAACGGAGAATGCTTCATATGTATGACTATAAAAGGTCCAAAAATTGTCTACATTTACCAATCTTGGTGTCATCTGAAAGCGCACATGTTCATCTATCTATTCAAATAAGTTTCATATCCAATTTTGCTGTAGTTAGGGAATCATCTGCAAAAGAATGAGTGAGTTTTTGCGCACCTGCCTCCTTTTTTGTGTAACTCCAGCTTAGTTTGCGCTATGCTGTCCCTCTTACCGCCCAGAAAATTCCTTTATATATTCGACCATAAAAGGTCTAAAAATTGTCCAAATCCACCAGTCCTGGTTTCATCTAAATGGCCACTTGTTCCTCTATCTATTTATATAAGTTTCATATCCATATTTTTAGTAGTTAGCGAAATGTCTGCAAAAGGAAGTCGGAATCCTCGTCCGACTGCGTGATATTTTTACATAATTTGGACTTTCCGCTATGCCATTCCAATTCTCGAACGGAGAATGCTTCATATGTATGACCATAAAAGGTCCGAAAATTGTCTACATTTACCAATCTTGGTGTCATCTAAATGGCCGTATGTTCATTTATCTTCTCATATAAGTTTCATATCCAATTTTGCTGTGGTTAGGGAATCATCTGCAAAAGAAAGTGTGAGTTTTTGCGCATCTGCCTCCTGTTTTGCGTAATACCCGCTTAGTCGGCGCTATACTGGCCCTCTTACAGCACAGAGAATGTTTCATATATTCGAGCATAAAAGGTCGAAAAATTGTCCAAATCCACCAGTCTTGGTTTCATCTAAATAGCCACATGTTCCTCTCTCTATCAATATAAGTTTCATATCAATATTTGTAGTAGTTAGCAAAATATCTGCAAAAGGAAGTTGGAGTTCTCGTCCGACTGCGTGATATTTTTACATAATTTGGACTTTCCGCTATGCCATTCCAATTCTCGAACGGAGAATGCTTCATATGTATGACCCTAAAAGGTTCCAAAAATTGTCTACATTTACCAATCTTGCTGTCATCTAAATTGCCACATGTTCCTCTATCTATTTATATAAGTTTCATATCCAATTTTGCTGTAGTTAGGGAATCATCTGCAAAAGAAAGTGTGAGTTTTTGTGCATCTGCCTCCTATTTTGCGTAATACCCGCTTAGTCTGCGCTATACTGGCCCTCTTACAGCACAGAGAATGTTTCATATATTCGAGCATAAAAGGTCGAAAAATTGTCCAAATCCACCAGTCTTGGTTTCATCGAAATAGCCACATGTTCCTCTCTCTACCAATATAAGTTTCATATCCATATTTGTAGTAGTTAGCGAAATATCTGCAAAAGGAAGTTGGAGTTCTCGTCCGACTGCGTGATATTTTTACATAATTTGGACTTTCCCCTATGCCATTCCAAATCTCGAACGGAGAATGCTTCATATGTATGACCATAAAAGGTCCAAAAATTGTCTACATTTACCAATCTTGGTGTCATCTGAAAGCCCACATGTTCATCTATCTATTCATATAACTTTCATATCCAGTTTAGCTGTAGTTAAGGAATCATCCGCAGAAGGAAGTGTGACTTCTTACGCATCTGCCTCCTATTTTCCGTAATTCCCGCTGAGTCTTCGCTATACTGTCCCTCTTACCGCCCAGAGAATGCTTCATATATTCGACCATAAAAGGTCGAAACATTGTCCAAATCTACCAGTCCTGGTTTCATCTAAATGGCCACATGTTGCTCTATCTATTTATGTAAGTTTCATATCCACAATCGTAGTAGTTAGCGAAATATCTGCAAAAGGAAGTTGGAGTTCTCGTCCGACTGCCTGATATTTTTACGTAATTTGGACTTTCTGCTATGCCATTCCAATTCTCGAACGGAGAATGCTTCATATGTATGACTATAAAAGGTCCAAAAATTGTCTACATTTACCAATCTTGGTGTCATCTGAAAGCGCACATGTTCATCTATCTATTCATATAACTTTCATATCCAGTTTTGCTGTAGTTAAGGAATCATCCGCAGAAGGAAGTGTGACTCCTTACGCATCTGCCTCCTATTTTGCGTAATTCTCACTGAGTATTCGCTATACTGTCCCTCTTACCGCCCAGAGAATGCTTCATATATTCGACCATAAAAGGTCTAAAAATTGTCCAAATCTACCAGTCCTGGTTTCATCTAAATGGCCACTTGTTCCTCTATCTATTTATATAAGTTTCATATCCATATTTGTAGTAGTTAGCGAAATATCTGCAAAAGGAAGTTGGAGTTCTCGTCCGACTGCCTGATATTTTTACGTAATTTGGACTTTCTGCTATGCCATTCCAATTCTCGAACGGAGAATGCTTCATATGTATGACTATAAAAGGTCCAAAAATTGTCTACATTTACCAATCTTGGTGTCATCTGAAAGCGCACATGTTCATCTATCTATTCAAATAAGTTTCATATCCAATTTTGCTGTAGTTAGGGAATCATCTGCAAAAGAATGAGTGAGTTTTTGCGCACCTGCCTCCTTTTTTGTGTAACTCCAGCTTAGTTTGCGCTATGCTGTCCCTCTTACCGCCCAGAAAATTCCTTTATATATTCGACCATAAAAGGTCTAAAAATTGTCCAAATCCACCAGTCCTGGTTTCATCTAAATGGCCACATGTTCCTCTCTCTATTTATATAAGTTTCATATCCATATTTTTAGTAGTTAGCGAAATGTCTGCAAAAGGAAGTCGGAGTTCTCGTCCGACTGCGTGATATTTTTACATAATTTGGACTTTCCGCTATGCCATTCCAATTCTCGAACGGAGAATGCTTCATATGTATGACCATAAAAGGTCCGAAAATTGTATACATTTACCAATCTTGGTGTCATCTAAATGGCCGTATGTTCATTTATCTTCTCATATAAGTTTCATATCCAATTTTGCTGTGGTTAGGGAATCATCTGCAAAAGAAAGTGTGAGTTTTTGCGCATCTGCCTCCTGTTTTGCGTAATACCCGCTTAGTCGGCGCTATACTGGCCCTTTTACAGCACAGAGAATGTTTCATATATTCGAGCATAAAAGGTCGAAAAATTGTCCAAATCCACCAGTCTTGGTTTCATCTAAATAGCCACATGTTCCTCTCTCTATCAATATAAGTTTCATATCAATATTTGTAGTAGTTAGCAAAATATCTGCAAAAGGAAGTTGGAGTTCTCGTCCGACTGCGTGATATTTTTACATAATTTGGACTTTCCGCTATGCCATTCCAATTCTCGAACGGAGAATGCTTCATATGTATGACCCTAAAAGGTTCCAAAAATTGTCTACATTTACCAATCTTGGTGTCATCTAAATTGCCACATGTTCCTCTATCTATTTATATAAGTTTCATATCCAATTTTGCTGTAGTTAGGGAATCATCTGCAAAAGAAAGTGTGAGTTTTTGTGCATCTGCCTCCTATTTTGCGTAATTCCCGCTGAGTCTTCGCTATACTGTCCCTCTTACCGCCCAGAGAATGCTTCATATATTCGACCATAAAAGGTCGAAACATTGTCCAAATCTACCAGTCCTGGTTTCATCTAAATGGCCACATGTTGCTCTATCTATTTATGTAAGTTTCATATCCACAATCGTAGTAGTTAGCGAAATATCTGCAAAAGGAAGTTGGAGTTCTCGTCCGACTGCCTGATATTTTTACGTAATTTGGACTTCTGCTATGCCATTCCAATTCTCGAACGGAGAATGCTTCATATGTATGACTATAAAAGGTCCAAAAATTGTCTACATTTACCAATCTTGGTGTCATCTGAAAGCGCACATGTTCATCTATCTATTCATATAACTTTCATATCCAGTTTTGCTGTAGTTAAGGAATCATCCGCAGAAGGAAGTGTGACTTCTTACGCATCTGCCTCCTATTTTGCGTAATTCCCACTGAGTATTCGCTATACTGTCCCTCTTACCGCCCAGAGAATGCTTCATATATTCGACCATAAAAGGTCTAAAAATTGTCCAAATCTACCAGTCCTGGTTTCATCTAAATGGCCACTTGTTCCTCTATCTATTTATATAAGTTTCATATCCATATTTGTAGTAGTTAGCGAAATATCTGCAAAAGGAAGTTGGAGTTCTCGTCCGACTGCCTGATATTTTTACGTAATTTGGACTTTCTGCTATGCCATTCCAATTCTCGAACGGAGAATGCTTCATATGTATGACTATAAAAGGTCCAAAAATTGTCTACATTTACCAATCTTGGTGTCATCTGAAAGCGCACATGTTCATCTATCTATTCAAATAAGTTTCATATCCAATTTTGCTGTAGTTAGGGAATCATCTGCAAAAGAATGAGTGAGTTTTTGCGCACCTGCCTCCTTTTTTGTGTAACTCCAGCTTAGTTTGCGCTATGCTGTCCCTCTTACCGCCCAGAGAATGCTTTATATATTCGACCATAAAAGGTCTAAAAATTGTCCAAATCCACCAGTCCTGGTTTCATCTAAATGGCCACATGTTCCTCTCTCTATTTATATAAGTTTCATATCCATATTTTTAGTAGTTAGCGAAATGTCTGCAAAAGGAAGTCGGAGTTCTCGTCCGACTGCGTGATATTTTTACATAATTTGGACTTTCCGCTATGCCATTCCAATTCTCGAACGGAGAATGCTTCATATGTATGACCATAAAAGGTCCGAAAATTGTATACATTTACCAATCTTGGTGTCATCTAAATGGCCGTATGTTCATTTATCTTCTCATATAAGTTTCATATCCAATTTTGCTGTGGTTAGGGAATCATCTGCAAAAGAAAGTGTGAGTTTTTGCGCATCTGCCTCCTGTTTTGCGTAATACCCGCTTAGTCGGCGCTATACTGGCCCTTTTACAGCACAGAGAATGTTTCATATATTCGAGCATAAAAGGTCGAAAAATTGTCCAAATCCACCAGTCTTGGTTTCATCTAAATAGCCACATGTTCCTCTCTCTATCAATATAAGTTTCATATCAATATTTGTAGTAGTTAGCAAAATATCTGCAAAAGGAAGTTGGAGTTCTCGTCCGACTGCGTGATATTTTTACATAATTTGGACTTTCCGCTATGCCATTCCTATTCTCGAACGGAGAATGCTTCATATGTATGACCCTAAAAGGTTCCAAAAATTGTCTACATTTACCAATCTTGGTGTCATCTAAATTGCCACATGTTCCTCTATCTATTTATATAAGTTTCATATCCAATTTTGCTGTAGTTAGGGAATCATCTGCAAAAGAAAGTGTGAGTTTTTGTGCATCTGCCTCCTATTTTGCGTAATACCCGCTTAGTCTGCGCTATACTGGCCCTCTTACAGCACAGAGAATGTTTCATATATTCGAGCATAAAAGGTCGAAAAATTGTCCAAATCCACCAGTCTTGGTTTCATCGAAATAGCCACATGTTCCTCTCTCTATCAATATAAGTTTCATATCCATATTTGTAGTAGTTAGCGAAATATCTGCAAAAGGAAGTTGGAGTTCTCGTCCGACTGCGTGATATTTTTACATAATTTGGACTTTCCCCTATGCCATTCCAAATCTCGAACGGAGAATGTTTCATATATTCGAGCATAAAAGGTCGAAAAATTGTCCAAATCCACCAGTCTTGGTTTCATCTAAATAGCCACATGTTCCTCTCTCTATCAATATAAGTTTCATATCAATATTTGTAGTAGTTAGCAAAATATCTGCAAAAGGAAGTTGGAGTTCTCGTCCGACTGCGTGATATTTTTACATAATTTGGACTTTCCGCTATGCCATTCCTATTCTCGAACGGAGAATGCTTCATATGTATGACCCTAAAAGGTTCCAAAAATTGTCTACATTTACCAATCTTGGTGTCATCTAAATTGCCACATGTTCCTCTATCTATTTATATAAGTTTCATATCCAATTTTGCTGTAGTTAGGGAATCATCTGCAAAAGAAAGTGTGAGTTTTTGTGCATCTGCCTCCTATTTTGCGTAATACCCGCTTAGTCTGCGCTATACTGGCCCTCTTACAGCACAGAGAATGTTTCATATATTCGAGCATAAAAGGTCGAAAAATTGTCCAAATCCACCAGTCTTGGTTTCATCGAAATAGCCACATGTTCCTCTCTCTATCAATATAAGTTTCATATCCATATTTGTAGTAGTTAGCGAAATATCTGCAAAAGGAAGTTGGAGTTCTCGTCCGACTGCGTGATATTTTTACATAATTTGGACTTTCCCATATGCCATTCCAAATCTCGAACGGAGAATGCTTCATATGTATGACCATAAAAGGTCCAAAAATTGTCTACATTTACCAATCTTGGTGTCATCTGAAAGCCCACATGTTCATCTATCTATTCATATAACTTTCATATCCAGTTTAGCTGTAGTTAAGGAATCATCCGCAGAAGGAAGTGTGACTTCTTACGCATCTGCCTCCTATTTTCCGTAATTCCCGCTGAGTCTTCGCTATACTGTCCCTCTTACCGCCCAGAGAATGCTTCATATATTCGACCATAAAAGGTCGAAACATTGTCCAAATCTACCAGTCCTGGTTTCATCTAAATGGCCACATGTTGCTCTATCTATTTATGTAAGTTTCATATCCACAATCGTAGTAGTTAGCGAAATATCTGCAAAAGGAAGTTGGAGTTCTCGTCCGACTGCCTGATATTTTTACGTAATTTGGACTTCTGCTATGCCATTCCAATTCTCGAACGGAGAATGCTTCATATGTATGACTATAAAAGGTCCAAAAATTGTCTACATTTACCAATCTTGGTGTCATCTGAAAGCGCACATGTTCATCTATCTATTCAAATAAGTTTCATATCCAATTTTGCTGTAGTTAGGGAATCATCTGCAAAAGAATGAGTGAGTTTTTGCGCACCTGCCTCCTTTTTTGTGTAACTCCAGCTTAGTTTGCGCTATGCTGTCCCTCTTACCGCCCAGAGAATGCTTTATATATTCGACCATAAAAGGTCTAAAAATTGTCCAAATCCACCAGTCCTGGTTTCATCTAAATGGCCACATGTTCCTCTCTCTATTTATATAAGTTTCATATCCATATTTTTAGTAGTTAGCGAAATGTCTGCAAAAGGAAGTCGGAGTTCTCGTCCGACTGCGTGATATTTTTACATAATTTGGACTTTCCGCTATGCCATTCCAATTCTCGAACGGAGAATGCTTCATATGTATGACCATAAAAGGTCCGAAAATTGTATACATTTACCAATCTTGGTGTCATCTAAATGGCCGTATGTTCATTTATCTTCTCATATAAGTTTCATATCCAATTTTGCTGTGGTTAGGGAATCATCTGCAAAAGAAAGTGTGAGTTTTTGCGCATCTGCCTCCTGTTTTGCGTAATACCCGCTTAGTCGGCGCTATACTGGCCCTTTTACAGCACAGAGAATGTTTCATATATTCGAGCATAAAAGGTCGAAAAATTGTCCAAATCCACCAGTCTTGGTTTCATCTAAATAGCCACATGTTCCTCTCTCTATCAATATAAGTTTCATATCAATATTTGTAGTAGTTAGCAAAATATCTGCAAAAGGAAGTTGGAGTTCTCGTCCGACTGCGTGATATTTTTACATAATTTGGACTTTCCGCTATGCCATTCCTATTCTCGAACGGAGAATGCTTCATATGTATGACCCTAAAAGGTTCCAAAAATTGTCTACATTTACCAATCTTGGTGTCATCTAAATTGCCACATGTTCCTCTATCTATTTATATAAGTTTCATATCCAATTTTGCTGTAGTTAGGGAATCATCTGCAAAAGAAAGTGTGAGTTTTTGTGCATCTGCCTCCTATTTTGCGTAATACCCGCTTAGTCGGCGCTATACTGGCCCTCTTACAGCACAGAGAATGTTTCATATATTCGAGCATAAAAGGTCGAAAAATTGTCCAAATCCACCAGTCTTGGTTTCATCTAAATAGCCACATGTTCCTCTCTCTATCAATATAAGTTTCATATCAATATTTGTAGTAGTTAGCAAAATATCTGCAAAAGGAAGTTGGAGTTCTCGTCCGACTGCGTGATATTTTTACATAATTTGGACTTTCCCCTATGCCATTCCAAATCTCGAACGGAGAATGCTTCATATGTATGACCATAAAAGGTCCAAAAATTGTCTACATTTACCAATCTTGGTGTCATCTGAAAGCCCACATGTTCATCTATCTATTCATATAACTTTCATATCCAGTTTTGCTGTAGTTAAGGAATCATCCGCAGAAGGAAGTGTGACTTCTTACGCATCTGCCTCCTATTTTGCGTAATTCCCGCTGAGTCTTCGCTATAATGTCCCTCTTAACGCCCAGAGAATGCTTCATATATTCGACCATAAAAGGTCGAAAAATTGTCCAAATCTACCAGTCCTGGTTTCATCTAAATGGCCACATGTTGGTCTATCTATTTATGTAAGTTTCATATCCACAATCGTAGTAGTTAGCGAAATATCTGCAAAAGGAAGTTGGAGTTCTCGTCCGACTGCGTGATATTTTTACATAATTTGTACTTTCCGCTATGCCATTCCAAATCTCGAACGGAGAATGCTTCATATGTATGACCATAAAAGGTCCAAAAATTGTCTACATTTACCAATCTTGGTGTCATCTGAAAGCGCACATGTTCATCTATCTATTCATATAACTTTCATATCCAGTTTTGCTGTAGTTAAGGAATCATCCGCAGAAGGAAGTGTGACTTCTTACGCATCTGCCTCCTATTTTGCGTAATTCCCACTGAGTCTTCGCTATACTGTCCCTCTTACCGCCCAGAGAATGCTTTATATATTCGACCATAAAAGGTCGAAACATTGTCCAAATCTACCAGTCTTGGTTTCATCGAAATAGCCACATGTTCCTCTCTCTATCTATATAAGTTTCATATCCATATTTGTAGTAGTTAGCGAAATATCTGCAAAAGGAAGTCGGAGTTCTCGTCCGACTGCGTGATATTTTTACATAATTTGGACTTTCCGCTATGCCATTCCGATTCTCGAACGGAGAATGCTTCATATGTATGACCATAAAAGGTCCAAAAATTGTCTACATTTACCAATCTTGGTGTCATCTAAATGGCCGTATGTTCATTTATCTTCTCATATAAGTTTCATATCCAATTTTGCTGTAGTTAGGGAATCATCTGCAAAAGAATGAGTGAGTTTTTGCGCACCTGCCTCCTTTTTTGTGTAACTCCAGCTTAGTTTGCGCTATGCTGTCCCTCTTACCGCCCAGAGAATGCTTTATATATTCGACCATAAAAGGTCTAAAAATTGTCCAAATCCACCAGTCCTGGTTTCATCTAAATGGCCACTTGTTCCTCTATCTATCAATATAAGTTTCATATCCATATTTGTAGTAGTTAGCAAAATATCTGCAAAAGGAAGTTGGAGTTCTCGTCCGACTGCGTGATATTTTTACATAATTTGGACTTTCCCCTATGCCATTCCAAATCTCGAACGGAGAATGCTTCATATGTATGACCATAAAAGGTCCAAAAATTGTCTACATTTACCAATCTTGGTGTCATCTGAAAGCCCACATGTTCATCTATCTATTCATATAACTTTCATATCCAGTTTTGCTGTAGTTAAGGAATCATCCGCAGAAGGAAGTGTGACTTCTTACGCATCTGCCTCCTATTTTGCGTAATTCCCGCTGAGTCTTCGCTATAATGTCCCTCTTAACGCCCAGAGAATGCTTCATATATTCGACCATAAAAGGTCGAAAAATTGTCCAAATCTACCAGTCCTGGTTTCATCTAAATGGCCACATGTTGCTCTATCTATTTATGTAAGTTTCATATCCACAATCGTAGTAGTTAGCGAAATATCTGCAAAAGGAAGTTGGAGTTCTCGTCCGACTGCGTGATATTTTTACATAATTTGTACTTTCCGCTATGCCATTCCAAATCTCGAACGGAGAATGCTTCATATGTATGACCATAAAAGGACCAAAAAATTGTCTACATTTACCAATCTTGGTGTCATCTGAAAGCGCACATGTTCATCTATCTATTCATATAACTTTCATATCCAGTTTTGCTGTAGTTAAGGAATCATCCGCAGAAGGAAGTGTGACTTCTTACGCATCTGCCTCCTATTTTGCGTAATTCCCACTGAGTCTTCGCTATACTGTCCCTCTTACCGCCCAGAGAATGCTTCATATATTCGACCATAAAAGGTCTAAAAATTGTCCAAATCTACCAGTCCTGGTTTCATCTAAATGGCCACTTGTTCCTCTATCTATTTATATAAGTTTCATATCCATATTTGTAGTAGTTAGCGAAATATCTGCAAAAGGAAGTTGGAGTTCTCGTCCGACTGCGTGATATTTTTACATAATTTGTACTTTCCGCTATGCCATTCCAAATCTCGAACGGAGAATGCTTCATATGTATGACCATAAAAGGTCCAAAAATTGTCTACATTTACCAATCTTGGTGTCACCTAAAAGTGCACATGTTCATCTATCTATTCAAATAAGTTTCATATCCAATTTTGCTGTAGTTAGGGAATCTTCTGCAAAAGAAAGTGTGAGTTTTTGCGCATCTGCCTCCTGTTTTGCGTAATACCCGCTTAGTCAGCGCTATACTGGCCCTCTTACAGCACAGAGAATGTTTCATATATTCGAGCATAAAAGGTCGAAAAATTGTCCAAATCAACCAGTCTTGGTTTCATCTAAATATCCACATGTTCCTCTCTCTATCAATATAAGTTTCATATCCATATTTGTAGTAGTTAGCAAAATATCTGCAAAAGGAACTTGGACTTGTTGTCCGACTGCGTAATATTTTTACACAATTTGGACTTTCCGCTATGCCATTCCAAATCTCGAACGGAGAATGCTTCATATGTATGACCATAAAAGGTCCAAAAATTGTCTCCATTTACCAATCTTGGTGTCATCTGAAAGCCCACATGTTCATCTATCTATTCATATAACTTTCATATCCAGTTTTGCTGTAGTTAAGGAATCATCCGCAGAAGGAAGTGTGACTTCTTACGCATCTGCCTCCTATTTTGCGTAATTCCCGCTCAGTCTTCGCTATACTGTCCCTCTTACCGCCAGGAGAATGCTTTATATATTCGAGCATAAAAGGTCTAAAAATTGTCGAAATCTACCAGTCTTGGTTTCATCGAAATAGCCACATGTTCCTCTCTCTATCTATATAAGTTTCATATCCATATTTGTAGTAGTTAGCGAAATATCTGCAAAAGGAAGTCGGAGTTCTCGTCCGACTGCGTGATATTTTTACATAATTTGGACTTTCCGCTATGCCATTCCGATTCTCGAACGGAGAATGCTTCATATGTATGACCATAAAAGGTCCAAAAATTGTCTACATTTACCAATCTTGGTGTCATCTGAAAGCGCACATGTTCATCTATCTATTCATATAAGTTTCATATCCATATTTTTGCTGTAGTTAAGGAATCATCCGCAGAAGGAAGTGTGACTTCTTACGCATCTGCCTCCTATTTTGCGTAATTCCCGCTTAGTCTTCGCTATACTGTCCCTCTTACCGCCCAGAGAATGCTTTATATATTCGACCATAAAAGGTCTAAAAATTGTCGAAATCTACCAGTCTTGGTTTCATCGAAATAGCCACATGTTCCTCTCTCTATCTATATAAGTTTCATATCCATATTTGTAGTAGTTAGCGAAATATCTGCAAAAGGAAGTCGGAGTTCTCGTCCGACTGCGTGATATTTTTACATAATTTGGACTTTCCGCTATGCCATTCCGATTCTCGAACGGAGAATGCTTCATATGTATGACCATAAAAGGTCCAAAAATTGTCTACATTTACCAATCTTGGTGTCATCTGAAAGCGCACATGTTCATCTATCTATTCATATAAGTTTCATATCCAATTTTGCTGTAGTTAGGGAATCATCTGCAAAAGAAAGTGTGAGTTTTTGCGCATCTGCCTCCTGTTTTGCGTAATTCCCGCTTAGTCTGCGCTATACTGTCCCTCTTACCGCCCAGAGAATGCTTCATATATTCGACCATAAAAGGTCGAAAAATTGTCCAAATCTACCAGTCCTGGTTTCATCTAAATGGCCACATGTTGCTCTATCTATTTATGTAAGTTTCATATCCACAATCGTAGTAGTTAGCGAAATATCTGCAAAAGGAAGTTGGAGTTCTCGTTCGACTGCGTGATATTTTTACATAATTTGTACTTTCCGCTATGCCATTCCAAATCTCGAACGGAGAATGCTTCATATGTATGACCATAAAAGGTCCAAAAATTGTCTACATTTACCAATCTTGGTGTCACCTAAAAGTGCACATGTTCATCTATCTATTCAAATAAGTTTCATATCCTATTTTGCTGTAGTTAGGGAATCTTCTGCAAAAGAAAGTGTGAGTTTTTGCGCATCTGCCTCCTGTTTTGCGTAATACCCGCTTAGTCAGCGCTATACTGGCCCTCTTACAGCACAGAGAATGTTTCATATATTCGAGCATAAAAGGTCGAAAAATTGTCCAATTCAACCAGTCTTGGTTTCATCTAAATATCCACATGTTCCTCTCTCTATCAATATAAGTTTCATATCCATATTTGTAGTAGTTAGCAAAATATCTGCAAAAGGAAGTTGGACTTGTTGTCCGACTGCGTAATATTTTTACACAATTTGGACTTTCCGCTATGCCATTCCAAATCTCGAACGGAGAATGCTTCATATGTATGACCATAAAAGGTCCAAAAATTGTCTCCATTTACCAATCTTGGTGTCATCTGAAAGCCCACATGTTCATCTATCTATTCATATAACTTTCATATCCAGTTTTGCTGTAGTTAAGGAATCATCCGCAGAAGGAAGTGTGACTTCTTACGCATCTGCCTCCTATTTTGCGTAATTCCCGCTCAGTCTTCGCTATACTGTCCCTCTTACCGCCAGGAGAATGCTTTATATATTCGAGCATAAAAGGTCTAAAAATTGTCCAAATCCACCAGTCCTGGTTTCATCTAAATGGCCACATGTTTCTCTATCTATTTATATAAGTTTCATATCCATATTTGTAGTAGTTAGCGAAATATCTGCAAAAGGAAGTTGGAGTTCTCGTCCGACTGCGTGATATTTTTACGTAATTTGGACTTTTCCGCTATGCCATTCCAATTCTCTAACGGAGAATGCTTCATATGTATGACCATAAAAGGTCCAAAAATTGTCTACATTTACCAATCTTGGTGTCATCTGAAAGCGCACATGTTCATCTATCTATTCATATAAGTTTCATATCCAATTTTGCTGTAGTTAGGGAATCATCTGCAAAAGAAAGTGTGAGTTTTTGCGCATCTGCCTCCTGTTTTGCGTAATTCCCGCTTAGTCTGCGCTATGCTGTCCCTCTTACCGCCCAGAGAATACTTTATATATTCGACCATAAAAGGTCTAAAAATTGTCCAAATCTACCAGTCCTGGTTTCATCTAAATGGCCACATGTTCCTCTCTCTATCAATATAAGTTTCATATCCATATTTGTAGTAGTTAGCGAAATATCTGCCAAAGAAAGTTGGAGTTCTCGTCCGACTGCGTGATATTTTTACATAATTTGGACTTTCCGCTATGCCATTCCAATTCTCGAACGGAGAATGCTTCATATGTATGACCATAAAAGGTCCAAAAATTGTCTCCATTTACCAATCTTGGTGTCATCTGAAAGCCCACATGTTCATCTATCTATTCATATAACTTTCATATCCAGTTTTGCTGTAGTTAAGGAATCATCCGCAGAAGGAAGTGTGACTTCGTACGCATCTGCCTCCTATTTTGCGTAATTCCCGCTTAGTCTTCGCTATACTGTCCCTCTTACCGCCCAGAGAATGCTTTATATATTCGACCATAAAAGGTCTAAAAATTGTCGAAATCTACCAGTCTTGGTTTCATCGAAATAGCCACATGTTCCTCTCTCTATCTATATAAGTTTCATATCCATATTTGTAGTAGTTAGCGAAATATCTGCAAAAGGAAGTCGGAGTTCTCGTCCGACTGCGTGATATTTTTACATAATTTGGACTTTCCGCTATGCCATTCCGATTCTCGAACGGAGAATGCTTCATATGTATGACCATAAAAGGTCCAAAAATTGTCTACATTTACCAATCTTGGTGTCATCTGAAAGCGCACATGTTCATCTATCTATTCATATAAGTTTCATATCCAATTTTGCTGTAGTTAGGGAATCATCTGCAAAAGAAAGTGTGAGTTTTTGCGCATCTGCCTCCTGTTTTGCGTAATTCCCGCTTAGTCTGCGCTATACTGTCCCTCTTACCGCCCAGAGAATGCTTTATATATTCGACCATAAAAGGTCTAAAAATAGTCGAAATCTACCAGTCTTGGTTTCATCGAAATAGCCACATGTTCCTCTCTCTATCAATATAAGTTTCATATCCATATTTGTAGTAGTTAGCGAAATATCTGCAAAAGGAAGTTGGAGTTCTCGGCCGACTGCGTGATATTTTTACATAATTTGGACTTTCCCCTATGCCATTCCAAATCTCGAACGGATAATGCTTCATATGTATGACCATAAAAGGTCCAAAAATTGTCTCCATTTACCAATCTTGGTGTCATCTGAAAGCCCGCATGTTCATCTATCTATTCATATAACTTTCATATCCACTTTTGCTGTAGTTAAGGAATCATCCGCAGAAGGAAGTATGACTTCTTACGCATCTGCCTCCTATTTTGCGTAATTCCCGCTGAGTCTTCGCTATACTGTCCCTCTTACCGCCCAGAGAATGCTTCATATATTCGACCATAAAAGGTCGAAAAATTGTCCAAATCTACCAGTCCTGGTTTCATCTAAATGGCCACATGTTGCTCTATCTATTTATGTAAGTTTCATATCCACAATCGTAGTAGTTAGCGAAATATCTGCAAAAGGAAGTTGGAGTTCTCGTCCGACTGCGTGATATTTTTACATAATTTGTACTTTCCGCTATGCCATTCCAAATCTCGAACGGAGAATGCTTCATATGTTAGACCATAAAAGGTTCCAAAAATTGTCTACATTTACCAATCTTGCTGTCATCTAAAATGCCACATGTTCCTCTATCTATTTATATAAGGTTCTTATCCAATTTTGCTGTAGTTAGGGAATCATCTGCAAAAGAAAGTGTGAGTTTTTGCGCATCTGCCTCCTATTTTGCGTAATACCCGCTTAGTCTGCGCTATACTGGCCCTCTTACAGCACAGAGAATGTTTCATATATTCGAGCATAAAAGGTCGAAAAATTGTCCAAATCCACCAGTCTTGGTTTCATCGAAATAGCCACATGTTCCTCTCTCTATCAATATAAGTTTCATATCCATATTTGTAGTAGTTAGCGAAATATCTGCAAAAGGAAGTTGGAGTTCTCGTCCGACTGTGTGATATTTTTACATAAATTGGACTTTCCGCTATGCCATTCCAATTCTCGAACGGAGAATGCTTCATATGTATGACCATAAAAGGTTCCAAAAATTGTCTACATTTACCAATCTTGCTGTCATCTAAATTGCCACATGTTCCTCTATCTATTTATATAAGTTTCATATCCAATTTTGCTGTAGTTAGGGAATCATGTGCAAAAGAATGAGTGAGTTTTTGCGCACCTGCCTCCTTTTTTGTGTAACTCCAGCTTAGTTTGCGCTATGCTGTCCCTCTTACCGCCCAGAGAATGCTTTATATATTCGACCATAAAAGGTCTAAAAATTGTCCAAATCCACCAGTCCTGGTTTCATCTAAATGGCCACTTGTTCCTCTATCTATTTATATAAGTTTCATATCCATATTTGTAGTAGTTAGCGAAATATCTGCAAAAGGAAGTTGGAGTTCTCGGCCGACTGCCTGATATTTTTACGTAATTTGGACTTTCCGCTATGCCATTCCAATTCTCGAACGGAGAATGCTTCATATGTATGACCATAAAAGGTCCGAAAATTGTCTACATTTACCAATCTTGGTGTCATCTAAATGGCCGTATGTTCATTTATCTTCTCATATAAGTTTCATATCCAATTTTGCTGTGGTTAGGGAATCATCTGCAAAAGAAAGTGTGAGTTTTTGCGCATCTGCCTCCTGTTTTGCGTAATACCCGCTTAGTCGGCGCTATACTGGCCCTCTTACAGCACAGAGAATGTTTCATATATTCGAGCATAAAAGGTCGAAAAATTGTCCAAATCCACCAGTCTTGGTTTCATCTAAATAGCCACATGTTCCTCTCTCTATCAATATAAGTTTCATATCAATATTTGTAGTAGTTAGCAAAATATCTGCAAAAGGAAGTTGGAGTTCTCGTCCGACTGCGTGATATTTTTACATAATTTGGACTTTCCGCTATGCCATTCCAATTCTCGAACGGAGAATGCTTCATATGTATGACCCTAAAAGGTTCCAAAAATTGTCTACATTTACCAATCTTGGTGTCATCTAAATTGCCACATGTTCCTCTATCTATTTATATAAGTTTCATATCCAATTTTGCTGTAGTTAGGGAATCATCTGCAAAAGAAAGTGTGAGTTTTTGTGCATCTGCCTCCTATTTTGCGTAATACCCGCTTAGTCTGCGCTATACTGGCCCTCTTACAGCACAGAGAATGTTTCATATATTCGACCATAAAAGGTCGAAAAATTGTCCAAATCCACCAGTCTTGGTTTCATCGAAATAGCCACATGTTCCTCTCTCTATCAATATAAGTTTCATATCCATATTTGTGGTAGTTAGCGAAATATCTGCAAAAGGAAGTTGGAGTTCTCGTCCGACTGCGTGATATTTTTACATAATTTGGACTTTCCCCTATGCCATTCCAAATCTCGAACGGAGAATGCTTCATATGTATGACCATAAAAGGTCCAAAAATTGTCTACATTTACCAATCTTGGTGTCATCTGAAAGCCCATATGTTCATCTATCTATTCATATAACTTTCATATCCAGTTTTGCTGTAGTTAAGGAATCATCCGCAGAAGGAAGTGTGACTTCTTACGCACCTGCCTCCTTTTTTGTGTAACTCCAGCTTAGTTTGCGCTATGCTGTCCCTCTTACCGCCCACAGAATGCTTTATATATTCGACCATAAAAGGTCTAAAAATTGTCCAAATCCACCAGTCCTGGTTTCATCTAAATTGCCACATGTTCCTCTATCTATTTATATAAGTTTCATATCCATATTTTTAGTAGTTAGCGAAATATCTGCAAAAGGAAGTTGGAGTTCTCGTCCGACTGCGTGATATTTTTACATAATTTGGACTTTCCGCTATGCCATTCCAATTCTCGAACGGAGAATGCTTCATATGTATGACCATAAAAGGTCCAAAAATTGTCTACATTTACCAATCTTGGTGTCATCTGAAAGCGCACATGTTCATCTATCTATTCAAATAAGTTTCATATCCAATTTTGCTGTATTTAGGGAATCATCTGCAAAAGAAAGTGTGAGTTTTTGCGCATCTGCCTCCTATTTTGCGTAATACCCGCTTAGTCGGCGCTATACTGGCCCTCTTACAGCACAGAGAATGTTTCATATATTCGAGCATAAAAGGTCGAAAAATTGTCCAAATCCACCATTCTTGGTTTCATCGAAATAGCCACATGTTCCTCTCTCTATCAATATAAGTTTCATATCCATATTTGTAGTAGTTAGCGAAATATCTGCAAAAGGAAGTTGGAGTTCTCGTCCGACTGTGTGATATTTTTACGTAATTTGGACTTTCCGCTATGCCATTCCAATTCTCAAACGGAGAATGCTTCATATGTATGACCATAAAAGGTCCAAAAATTGTCTACATTTACCAATCTTGGTGTCATCTGAAAGCGCACATGTTCATCTATCTATTCATATAACTTTCATATCCAGTTTTGCTGTAGTTAAGGAATCATCTGCAGAAGGAAGTGTGACTTCTTACGCATCTGCCTCCTATTTTGCGTAATTCCCACTGAGTCTTCGCTATACTGTCCCTCTTACCGCCCAGAGAATGCTTCATATATTCGACCATAAAAGGTCTAAAAATTGTCCAAATCTACCAGTCCTGGTTTCATCTAAATGGCCACTTGTTCCTCTATCTATTTATATAAGTTTCATATCCATATTTGTAGTAGTTAGCGAAATATCTGCAAAAGGAAGTTGGAGTTCTCGTCCGACTGCCTGATATTTTTACGTAATTTGGACTTTCCGCTATGCCATTCCAATTCTCGAACGGAGAATGCTTCATATGTATGACTATAAAAGGTCCAAAAATTGTCTACATTTACCAATCTTGGTGTCATCTGAAAGCGCACATGTTCATCTATCTATTCATATAACTTTCATATCCAGTTTTGCTGTAGTTAAGGAATCATCCGCATAAGGAAGTGTGACTTCTTACGCATCTGCCTCCTATTTTGCGTAATTCCCACTGAGTCTTCGCTATACTGTCCCTCTTACCGCCCAGAGAATGCTTCATATATTCGACCATAAAAGGTCTAAAAATTGTCCAAATCCACCAGTCCTGGTTTCATCTAAATGGCCACATGTTCCTCTATCTATTTATATAAGTTTCATATCCATATTGTTAGTAGTTAGCGAAATATCTGCAAAAGGAAGTTGGAGTTCTCGTCCGACTGCGTGATATTTTTACATAATTTGGACTTTCCGCTATGCCATTCCAATTCTCGAACGGAGAATGCTTCATATGTATGACCATAAAAGGTCCAAAAATTGTCTACATTTACCAATCTTGGTGTCATCTGAAAGCGCACATGTTCATCTATCTATTCATATAACTTTCATATCCAGTTTTGCTGTAGTTAAGGAATCATCCGCAGAAGGAAGTGTGACTTCTTACGCATCTGCCTCCTATTTTGCGTAATTCCCGCTGAGTCTTCGCTATACTGTCCCTCTTAACGCCCAGAGAATGCTTCATATATTCGACCATAAAAGGTCGAAACATTGTCCAAATCTACCAGTCCTGGTTTCATCTAAATGGCCACATGTTGCTCTATCTATTTATGTAAGTTTCATATCCACAATCGTAGTAGTTAGCGAAATATCTGCAAAAGGAAGTTGGAGTTCTCGTCCGACTGCGTGATATTTTTACATAATTTGTACTTTCCGCTATGCCATTCTAAATCTCGAACGGAGAATGCTTCATATGTTAGACCATAAAAGGTCCAAAAATTACATTTACCAATCTTGGTGTCATCTGAAAGCGCACATGTTCATCTATCTATTCATATAACTTTCATATCCAGTTTTGCTGTAGTTAAGGAATCATCTGCAGAAGGAAGTGTGACTTCTTACGCATCTGCCTCCTATTTTGCGTAATTCCCACTGAGTCTTCGCTATACTGTCCCTCTTACCGCCCAGAGAATGCTTCATATATTCGACCATAAAAGGTCTAAAAATTGTCCAAATCTACCAGTCCTGGTTTCATCTAAATGGCCACATGCTGCTCTATCTATTTATGTAAGTTTCATATCCACAATCGTAGTAGTTAGCGAAATATCTGCAAAAGGAAGTTGGAGTTCTCGTCCGACTGCGTGATATTTTTACATAATTTGTACTTTCCGCTATGCCATTCCAAATCTCGAACGGAGAATGCTTCATATGTATGACCATAAAAGGTCCAAAAATTGTCTACATTTACCAATCTTGGTGTCATCTGAAAGCGCACATGTTCATCTATCTATTCATATAACTTTCATATCCAGTTTTGCTGTAGTTAAGGAATCATCTGCAGAAGGAAGTGTGACTTCTTACGCATCTGCCTCCTATTTTGCGTAATTCCCACTGAGTCTTCGCTATACTGTCCCTCTTACCGCCCAGAGAATGCTTCATATATTCGACCATAAAAGGTCTAAAAATTGTCCAAATCTACCAGTCCTGGTTTCATCTAAATGGCCACTTGTTCCTCTATCTATTTATATAAGTTTCATATCCATATTTGTAGTAGTTAGCGAAATATCTGCAAAAGGAAGTTGGAGTTCTCGTCCGACTGCCTGATATTTTTACGTAATTTGGACTTTCCGCTATGCCATTCCAATTCTCGAACGGAGAATGCTTCATATGTATGACTATAAAAGGTCCAAAAATTGTCTACATTTACCAATCTTGGTGTCATCTGAAAGCGCACATGTTCATCTATCTATTCATATAACTTTCATATCCAGTTTTGCTGTAGTTAAGGAATCATCCGCATAAGGAAGTGTGACTTCTTACGCATCTGCCTCCTATTTTGCGTAATTCCCACTGAGTCTTCGCTATACTGTCCCTCTTACCGCCCAGAGAATGCTTCATATATTCGACCATAAAAGGTCTAAAAATTGTCCAAATCCACCAGTCCTGGTTTCATCTAAATGGCCACATGTTCCTCTATCTATTTATATAAGTTTCATATCCATATTGTTAGTAGTTAGCGAAATATCTGCAAAAGGAAGTTGGAGTTCTCGTCCGACTGCGTGATATTTTTACATAATTTGGACTTTCCGCTATGCCATTCCAATTCTCGAACGGAGAATGCTTCATATGTATGACCATAAAAGGTCCAAAAATTGTCTACATTTACCAATCTTGGTGTCATCTGAAAGCGCACATGTTCATCTATCTATTCATATAACTTTCATATCCAGTTTTGCTGTAGTTAAGGAATCATCCGCAGAAGGAAGTGTGACTTCTTACGCATCTGCCTCCTATTTTGCGTAATTCCCGCTGAGTCTTCGCTATACTGTCCCTCTTAACGCCCAGAGAATGCTTCATATATTCGACCATAAAAGGTCGAAAAATTGTCCAAATCTACCAGTCCTGGTTTCATCTAAATGGCCACATGTTGCTCTATCTATTTATGTAAGTTTCATATCCACAATCGTAGTAGTTAGCGAAATATCTGCAAAAGGAAGTTGGAGTTCTCGTCCGACTGCGTGATATTTTTACATAATTTGTACTTTCCGCTATGCCATTCCAAATCTCGAACGGAGAATGCTTCATATGTTAGACCATAAAAGGTCCAAAAATTACATTTACCAATCTTGGTGTCATCTGAAAGCGCACATGTTCATCTATCTATTCATATAACTTTCATATCCAGTTTTGCTGTAGTTAAGGAATCATCTGCAGAAGGAAGTGTGACTTCTTACGCATCTGCCTCCTATTTTGCGTAATTCCCACTGAGTCTTCGCTATACTGTCCCTCTTACCGCCCAGAGAATGCTTCATATATTCGACCATAAAAGGTCTAAAAATTGTCCAAATCTACCAGTCCTGGTTTCATCTAAATGGCCACTTGTTCCTCTATCTATTTATATAAGTTTCATATCCATATTTGTAGTAGTTAGCGAAATATCTGCAAAAGGAAGTTGGAGTTCTCGTCCGACTGCCTGATATTTTTACGTAATTTGGACTTTCCGCTATGCCATTCCAATTCTCGAACGGAGAATGCTTCATATGTATGACTATAAAAGGTCCAAAAATTGTCTACATTTACCAATCTTGGTGTCATCTGAAAGCGCACATGTTCATCTATCTATTCAAATAAGTTTCATATCCAATTTTGCTGTAGTTAGGGAATCATCTGCAAAAGAATGAGTGAGTTTTTGCGCACCTGCCTCCTTTTTTGTGTAACTCCAGCTTAGTTTGCGCTATGCTGTCCCTCTTACCGCCCAGAAAATGCTTTATATATTCGACCATAAAAGGTCTAAAAATTGTCCAAATCCACCAGTCCTGGTTTCATCTAAATGGCCACATGTTCCTCTCTCTATCAATATAAGTTTCATATCAATATTTGTAGTAGTTAGCAAAATATCTGCAAAAGGAAGTTGGAGTTCTCGTCCGACTGTGTGATATTTTTACATAAATTGGACTTTCCGCTATGCCATTCCAATTCTCGAACGGAGAATGCTTCATATGTATGACCCTAAAAGGTTCCAAAAATTGTCTACATTTACCAATCTTGGTGTCATCTAAATGGCCACATGTTCCTCTATCTATTTATATAAGTTTCATATCCAATTTTGCTGTAGTTAGGGAATCATCTGCAAAAGAAAGTGTGAGTTTTTGTGCATCTGCCTCCTATTTTGCGTAATACCCGCTTAGTCTGCGCTATACTGGCCCTCTTACAGCACAGAGAATGTTTCATATATTCGAGCATAAAAGGTCGAAAAATTGTCCAAATCCACCAGTCTTGGTTTCATCTAAATAGCCACATGTTCCTCTCTCTATCAATATAAGTTTCATATCCATATTTGTAGTAGTTAGCAAAATATCTGCAAAAGGAAGTTGGAGTTCTCGTCCGACTGCGTGATATTTTTACATAATTTGGACTTTCCCCTATGCCATTCCAAATCTCGAACGGAGAATGCTTCATATGTATGACCATAAAAGGTCCAAAAATTGTCTACATTTACCAATCTTGGTGTCATCTGAAAGCGCACATGTTCATCTATCTATTCATATAACTTTCATATCCAGTTTTGCTGTAGTTAAGGAATCATCTGCAGAAGGAAGTGTGACTTCTTACGCATCTGCCTCCTATTTTGCGTAATTCCCGCTGAGTCTTCGCTATACTGTCCCTCTTACCGCCCAGAGAATGCTTCATATATTCGACCATAAATGGTCTAAAAATTGTCCAAATCTACCAGTCCTGGTTTCATCAAAATGGCCACATGTTGCTCTATCTATTTATATAAGTTTCATATCCATATTTGTAGTAGGTAGCGAAATATCTGCAAAAGGAAGTTGGAGTTCTCGTCCGACTGCCTGATATTTTTACGTAATTTGGACTTTCCGCTATGCCATTCCAATTCTCGAACGGAGAATGCTTCATATGTATGACTATAAAAGGTCTAAAAATTGTCTACATTTACCAATCTCGGTGTCATCTGAAAGCGCACATGTTCATCTATCTATTCAAATAAGTTTCATATCCAATTTTGCTGTAGTAAGGGAATCATCTGCAAAAGAATGTGTGAGTTTTTGCGCATCTGCCTCCTTTTTTGTGTAACTCCAGCTTAGTCTGCGCTATACTGTCCCTCTTACCGCCCAGAGAATGCTTTAAATATTCGAGCATAAAAGGTCTAAAAATTGTCCAAATCTACCAGTCCTGGTTTCATCTAAATGGCCACATGTTCCTCTATCTATTTATATAAGTTTCATATCCATATTTTTAGTAGTTAGCGAAATATCTGCAAAAGGAAGTTGGAGTTCTCGTCCGACTGCGTGATATTTTTACATAATTTGGACTTTCCGCTATGCCATTCCAATTCTCGAACGGAGAATGCTTCATATGTATGACCATAAAAGGTCCAAAAAATGTCTACATTTACCAATCTTGGTGTCATCTGAAAGCGCACATGTTCATCTATCTATTCAAATAAGTTTCATATCCAATTTTGCTGTATTTAGGGAATCATCTGCAAAAGAAAGTGTGAGTTTTTGCGCATCTGCCTCCTGTTTTGCGTAATACCCGCTTAGTCGGCGCTATACTGGCCCTCTTACAGCACAGAGAATGTTTCATATATTCGAGCATAAAAGGTCGAAAAATTGTCCAAATCCACCAGTCTTGGTTTCATCTAAATAGCCACATGTTCCTCTCTCTATCAATATAAGTTTCATATCCATATTTGTAGTAGTTAGCGAAATATCTGCAAAAGGAAGTTGGAGTTCTCGTCCGACTGCCTGATATTTTTACGTAATTTGGACTTTCCGCTATGCCATTCCAATTCTCGAACGGAGAATGCTTCATATGTATGACTATAAAAGGTCTAAAAATTGTCTACATTTACCAATCTCGGTGTCATCTGAAAGCGCACATGTTCATCTATCTATTCAAATAAGTTTCATATCCAATTTTGCTGTAGTAAGGGAATCATCTGCAAAAGAATGTGTGAGTTTTTGCGCATCTGCCTCCTTTTTTGTGTAACTCCAGCTTAGTCTGCGCTATACTGTCCCTCTTACCGCCCAGAGAATGCTTTAAATATTCGAGCATAAAAGGTCTAAAAATTGTCCAAATCTACCAGTCCTGGTTTCATCTAAATGGCCACATGTTCCTCTATCTATTTATATAAGTTTCATATCCATATTTTTAGTAGTTAGCGAAATATCTGCAAAAGGAAGTTGGAGTTCTCGTCCGACTGCGTGATATTTTTACATAATTTGGACTTTCCGCTATGCCATTCCAATTCTCGAACGGAGAATGCTTCATATGTATGACCATAAAAGGTCCAAAAAATGTCTACATTTACCAATCTTGGTGTCATCTGAAAGCGCACATGTTCATCTATCTATTCAAATAAGTTTCATATCCAATTTTGCTGTATTTAGGGAATCATCTGCAAAAGAAAGTGTGAGTTTTTGCGCATCTGCCTCCTGTTTTGCGTAATACCCGCTTAGTCGGCGCTATACTGGCCCTCTTACAGCACAGAGAATGTTTCATATATTCGAGCATAAAAGGTCGAAAAATTGTCCAAATCCACCAGTCTTGGTTTCATCGAAATAGCCACATGTTCCTCTCTCTATCAATATAAGTTTCATATCAATATTTGTAGTAGTTAGCAAAATATCTGCAAAAGGAAGTTGGAGTTCTCGTCCGACTGCGTGATATTTTTACATAATTTGGACTTTCCGCTATGCCATTCCAATTCTCGAACGGAGAATGCTTCATATGTATGACCCTAAAAGGTTCCAAAAATTGTCTACATTTACCAATCTTGGTGTCATCTGAAAGCGCACATGTTCATCTATCTATTCAAATAAGTTTCATATCCAATTTTGCTGTAGATAGGGAATCATCTGCAAAAGAATGTGTGAGTTTTTGCGCATCTGCCTCCTTTTTTGTGTAACTCCAGCTTAGTCTGCGCTATACTGTCCCTCTTACCGCCCAGAGAATGCTTTATATATTCGAGCATAAAAGGTCTAAAAATTGTCCAAATCTACCAGTCCTGGTTTCATCTAAATGGCCACATGTTCCTCTATCTATTTATATAAGTTTCATATCCATATTTTTAGTAGTTAGCGAAATATCTGCAAAAGGAAGTTGGAGTTCTCGTCCGACTGCGTGATATTTTTTATAATTTGGACTTTCTGCTATGCCATTCCAATTCTCGAACGCAGAATGCTTCATATGTATGACCATAAAAGGTCCAAAAATTGTCTACATTTACCAATCTTGGTGTCATCTGAAAGCGCACATGTTCATCTATCTATTCAAATAAGTTTCATATCCAATTTTGCTGTAGTTAGGGAATCATCTGCAAAAGAAAGTGTGAGTTTTTGCGCATCGGCCTCCTGTTTTGCGTAATTCCCGCCTTGTCTGCGCTATGCTGTCCCTCTTACCGCCCAGAGAATACTTTATATATTCGACCATAAAAGGTCTAAAAATTGTCCAAATCCACCAGTCTTGGTTTCATCGAAATAGCCACATGTTCCTCTCTCTATCTATATAAGTTTCATATCCATATTTGTAGTAGTTAGCGAAATATCTGCAAAAGGAAGTCGGAGTTCTCGTCCGACTGCGTGATATTTTTACATAATTTGGACTTTCCGCTATGCCATTCCAAATCTCGAACGGAGAATGCTTCATATGTATGACCATAAAAGGTCCAAAAATTGTCTACATTTACAAATCTTGGTGTCATCTGAAAGCGCACATGTTCATCTATCTATTCATATAACTTTCATATCCAGTTTTGCTGTAGTTAGGGAATCATCCGCAGAAGGAAGTGTGACTTCTTACGCATCTGCCTCCTATTTTGCGTAATTCCCGCTGAGTCTTCGCTATACTGTCCCTCTTACCGCCCAGAGAATGCTTCATATATTCGACCATAAAAGGTCTAAAAATTGTCCAAATCTACCAGTTCTGGTTTCATCTAATTGGCCACATGTTGCTCTATCTATTTATATAAGTTTCATATCCTTATTCGTAGTAGTTAGCGAAATATCTGCAAAAGGAAGTTGGAGCTCTTGTCCGACTGCGTGATATTTTTACGTAATTTGGACTTTCTGCTATGCCATTCCAATTCTCGAACGGAGAATGCTTCATATGTATGACCCTAAAAGGTTCCAAAAATTGTCTACATTTACCAATCTTGGTGTCATCTAAATTGCCACATGTTCCTCTATCTATTTATATAAGTTTCATATCCAATTTTGCTGTAGTTAGGGAATCATCTGCAAAAGAAAGTGTGAGTTTTTGTGCATCTGCCTCCTATTTTGCGTAATACCCGCTTAGTCTGCGCTATACTGGCCCTCTTACAGCACAGAGAATGTTTCATATATTCGAGCATAAAAGGTCGAAAAATTGTCCAAATCTACCAGTCTTGGTTTCATCGAAATAGCCACATGTTCCTCTCTCTATCAATATAAGTTTCATATCCATATTTGTAGTAGTTAGCGAAATATCTGCAAAAGGAAGTTGGAGTTCTCGTCCGACTGCGTGATATTTTTACATAATTTGGACTTTCCCCTATGCCATTCCAAATCTCGAACGGAGAATGCTTCATATGTATGACCATAAAAGGTCCAAAAATTGTCTACATTTACCAATCTTGGTGTCATCTGAAAGCGCACATGTTCATCTATCTATTCATATAACTTTCATATCCAGTTTTGCTGTAGTTAAGGAATCATCCGCAGAAGGAAGTGTGACTTCTTACGCATCTGCCTCCTATTTTGCGTAATTCCCGCTGAGTCTTCGCTATACTGTCCCTCTTACCACCCAGAGAATGCTTCATATATTCGACCATAAAAGGTCTAAAAATTGTCCAAATCTACCAGTCCTGGTTTCATCTAAATGGCCACATGTTCCTCTATCTATTTATATAAGTTTCATATCCATATTTGTAGTAGGTAGCGAAATATCTGCAAAAGGAAGTTGGAGTTCTCGTCCGACTGCCTGATATTTTTACGTAATTTGGACTTTCCGCTATGCCATTCCAAATCTCGAACGGAGAATGCTTCATATGTATGACTATAAAAGGTCTAAAAATTGTCTACATTTACCAATCTTGGTGTCATCTGAAAGCGCACATGTTCATCTATCTATTCAAATAAGTTTCATATCCAATTTTGCTGTAGTTAGGGAATCATCTGCAAAAGAATGTGTGAGTTTTTGCGCATCTGCCTCCTTTTTTGTGTAACTCCAGCTTAGTCTGCGCTATACTGTCCCTCTTACCGCCCAGAGAATGCTTTATATATTCGAGCATAAAAGGTCTAAAAATTGTCCAAATCTACCAGTCCTGGTTTCATCTAAATGGCCACATGTTCCTCTATCTATTTATATAAGTTTCATATCCATATTTTTAGTAGTTAGCGAAATATCTGCAAAAGGAAGTTGGAGTTCTCGTCCGACTGCGTGATATTTTTTATAATTTGGACTTTCTGCTATGCCATTCCAATTCTCGAACGGAGAATGCTTCATATGTATGACCATAAAAGGTCCAAAAATTGTCTACATTTACCAATCTTGGTGTCATCTGAAAGCGCACATGTTCATCTATCTATTCAAATAAGTTTCATATCCAATTTTGCTGTAGTTAGGGAATCATCTGCAAAAGAAAGTGTGAGTTTTTGCGCATCTGCCTCCTGTTTTGCGTAATTCCCGCCTTGTCTGCGCTATGCTGTCCCTCTTACCGCCCAGAGAATACTTTATATATTCGACCATAAAAGGTCTAAAAATTGTCCAAATCCACCAGTCTTGGTTTCATCGAAATAGCCACATGTTCCTCTCTCTATCTATATAAGTTTCATATCCATATTTGTAGTAGTTAGCGAAATATCTGCAAAAGGAAGTCGGAGTTCTCGTCCGACTGCGTGATATTTTTTACATAATTTGGACTTTCCGCTATGCCATTCCAAATCTCGAACGGAGAATGCTTCATATGTATGACCATAAAAGGTCCAAAAATTGTCTACATTTACAAATCTTGGTGTCATCTGAAAGCGCACATGTTCATCTATCTATTCATATAACTTTCATATCCAGTTTTGCTGTAGTTAGGGAATCATCCGCAGAAGGAAGTGTGACTTCTTACGCATCTGCCTCCTATTTTGCGTAATTCCCGCTGAGTCTTCGCTATACTGTCCCTCTTACCGCCCAGAGAATGCTTCATATATTCGACCATAAAAGGTCTAAAAATTGTCCAAATCTACCAGTTCTGGTTTCATCTAATTGGCCACATGTTGCTCTATCTATTTATATAAGTTTCATATCCTTATTCGTAGTAGTTAGCGAAATATCTGCAAAAGGAAGTTGGAGCTCTTGTCCGACTGCGTGATATTTTTACGTAATTTGGACTTTCTGCTATGCCATTCCAATTCTCGAACGGAGAATGCTTCATATGTATGACCCTAAAAGGTTCCAAAAATTGTCTACATTTACCAATCTTGGTGTCATCTAAATTGCCACATGTTCCTCTATCTATTTATATAAGTTTCATATCCAATTTTGCTGTAGTTAGGGAATCATCTGCAAAAGAAAGTGTGAGTTTTTGTGCATCTGCCTCCTATTTTGCGTAATACCCGCTTAGTCTGCGCTATACTGGCCCTCTTACAGCACAGAGAATGTTTCATATATTCGAGCATAAAAGGTCGAAAAATTGTCCAAATCTACCAGTCTTGGTTTCATCGAAATAGCCACATGTTCCTCTCTCTATCAATATAAGTTTCATATCCATATTTGTAGTAGTTAGCGAAATATCTGCAAAAGGAAGTTGGAGTTCTCGTCCGACTGCGTGATATTTTTACATAATTTGGACTTTCCCCTATGCCATTCCAAATCTCGAACGGAGAATGCTTCATATGTATGACCATAAAAGGTCCAAAAATTGTCTACATTTACCAATCTTGGTGTCATCTGAAAGCGCACATGTTCATCTATCTATTCATATAACTTTCATATCCAGTTTTGCTGTAGTTAAGGAATCATCCGCAGAAGGAAGTGTGACTTCTTACGCATCTGCCTCCTATTTTGCGTAATTCCCGCTGAGTCTTCGCTATACTGTCCCTCTTACCGCCCAGAGAATGCTTCATATATTCGACCATAAAAGGTCTAAAAATTGTCCAAATCTACCAGTCCTGGTTTCATCTAAATGGCCACATGTTCCTCTATCTATTTATATAAGTTTCATATCCATATTTGTAGTAGGTAGCGAAATATCTGCAAAAGGAAGTTGGAGTTCTCGTCCGACTGCCTGATATTTTTACGTAATTTGGACTTTCCGCTATGCCATTCCAATTCTCGAACGGAGAATGCTTCATATGTATGACTATAAAAGGTCTAAAAATTGTCTACATTTACCAATCTCGGTGTCATCTGAAAGCGCACATGTTCATCTATCTATTCAAATAAGTTTCATATCCAATTTTGCTGTAGTTAGGGAATCATCCGCAGAAAGAAGTGTGACTTCTTACGCATCTGCCTCCTATTTTGCGTAATTCCCGCTTAGTCTTCGCTATACTGTCCCTCTTACCGCCCAGAGAATACTTTATATATTCGACCATAAAAGGTCTAAAAATTGTCTACATTTACCAATCTTGGTGTCATCTAAATTGCCACATGTTCCTCTATCTATTTATATAAGTTTCATATCCAATTTTGCTGTAGTTAGGGAATCATCTGCAAAAGAAAGTGTGAGTTTTTGTGCATCTGCCTCCTATTTTGCGTAATACCCGCTTAGTCTGCGCTATACTGGCCCTCTTACAGCACAGAGAATGTTTCATATATTCGAGCATAAAAGGTCGGAAAATAAAATATCTACCAGTCTTGGTTTCATCGAAATAGCCACATGTTCCTCTCTCTATCAATATAAGTTTCATATCCATATTTGTAGTAGTTAGCGAAATATCTGCAAAAGGAAGTTGGAGTTCTCGTCCGACTGCGTGATATTTTTACATAATTTGGACTTTCCCCTATGCCATTCCAAATCTCGAACGGAGAATGCTTCATATGTATGACCATAAAAGGTCCAAAAATTGTCTACATTTACCAATCTTGGTGTCATCTGAAAGCGCACATGTTCATCTATCTATTCATATAACTTTCATATCCAGTTTTGCTGTAGTTAAGGAATCATCCGCAGAAGGAAGTGTGACTTCTTACGCATCTGCCTCCTATTTTGCGTAATTCCCGCTGAGTCTTCGCTATACTGTCCCTCTTACCGCCCAGAGAATGCTTCATATATTCGACCATAAAAGGTCTAAAAATTGTCCAAATCTACCAGTCCTGGTTTCATCTAAATGGCCACATGTTCCTCTATCTATTTATATAAGTTTCATATCCATATTTGTAGTAGGTAGCGAAATATCTGCAAAAGGAAGTTGGAGTTCTCGTCCGACTGCCTGATATTTTTACGTAATTTGGACTTTCCGCTATGCCATTCCAATTCTCGAACGGAGAATGCTTCATATGTATGACTATAAAAGGTCTAAAAATTGTCTACATTTACCAATCTCGGTGTCATCTGAAAGCGCACATGTTCATCTATCTATTCAAATAAGTTTCATATCCAATTTTGCTGTAGTTAGGGAATCATCCGCAGAAAGAAGTGTGACTTCTTACGCATCTGCCTCCTATTTTGCGTAATTCCCGCTTAGTCTTCGCTATACTGTCCCTCTTACCGCCCAGAGAATACTTTATATATTCGACCATAAAAGGTCTAAAAATTGTCCAAATCCACCAGTCTTGGTTTCATCGAAATAGCCACATGTTCCTCTCTCTATCTATATAAGTTTCATATCCATATTTGTAGTAGTTAGCGAAATATCTGCAAAAAGAAGTCGGAGTTCTCGTCCGACTGCGTGATATTTTTACATAATTTGGACTTTCCGCTATGCCATTCCAAATCTCGAACGGAGAATGCTTCATATGTATGACCATAAAAGGTCCAAAAATTGTCTACATTTACAAATCTTGGTGTCATCTGAAAGCGCACATGTTCATCTATCTATTCATATAACTTTCATATCCAGTTTTGCTGTAGTTAGGGAATCATCCGCAGAAGGAAGTGTGACTTCTTACGCATCTGCCTCCTATTTTGCGTAATTCCCGCTGAGTCTTCGCTATACTGTCCCTCTTACCGCCCAGAGAATGCTTCATATATTCGACCATAAAAGGTCTAAAAATTGTCCAAATCTACCAGTCCTGGTTTCATCTAATTGGCCACATGTTGCTCTATCTATTTATATAAGTTTCATATCCATATTTGTAGTAGTTAGCGAAATATCTGCAAAAGGAAGTTGGAGTTCTCGTCCGACTGCGTGATATTTTTACATAATTTGGACTTTCCCCTATGCCATTCCAAATCTCGAACGGAGAATGCTTCATATGTATGACCATAAAAGGTCCAAAAATTGTCTACATTTACCAATCTTGGTGTCATCTGAAAGCGCACATGTTCATCTATCTATTCATATAACCTTCATATCCAGTTTTGCTGTAGTTAAGGAATCATCCGCAGAAGAAAGTGTGACTTCTTACGCATCTGCCTCCTATTTTGCGTAATTCCCGCTGAGTCTTCGCTATACTGTCCCTCTTACCGCCCAGAGAATGCTTCATATATTCGACAATAAAAGGTCTAAAAATTGTCCAAATCTACCAGTCCTGGTTTCATCAAAATGGCCACATGTTGCTCTATCTATTTATATAAGTTTCATATCCATATTTGTAGTAGGTAGCGAAATATCTGCAAAAGGAAGTTGGAGTTCTCGTCCGACTGCCTGATATTTTTACGTAATTTGGACTTTCCGCTATGCCATTCCAAATCTCGAACGGAGAATGCATCATATGTATGACTATAAAAGGTCTAAAAATTGTCTACATTTACCAATCTTGGTGTCATCTGAAAGCGCACATGTTCATCTATCTATTCAAATAAGTTTCATATCCAATTTTGCTGTAGATAGGGAATCATCTGCAAAAGAATGTGTGAGTTTTTGCGCATCTGCCTCCTTTTTTGTGTAACTCCAGCTTAGTCTGCGCTATACTGTCCCTCTTACCGCCCAGAGAATACTTTATATATTCGACCATAAAAGGTCTAAAAATTGTCCAAATCTACCAGTCCTGGTTTCATCTAAATGGCCACATGTTCCTCTATCTATTTATATAAGTTTCATATCCATATTTTTAGTAGTTAGCGAAATATCTGCAAAAGGAAGTTGGAGTTCTCGTCCGACTGCGTGATATTTTTTATAATTTGGACTTTCTGCTATGCCATTCCAATTCTCGAACGGAGAATGCTTCATATGTATGACCATAAAAGGTCCAAAAATTGTCTACATTTACCAATCTTGGTGTCATCTGAAAGCGCACATGTTCATCTATCTATTCAAATAAGTTTCATATCCAGTTTTGCTGTAGTTAGGGAATCATCTGCAAAAGAAAGTGTGAGTTTTTGCGCATCTGCCTCCTGTTTTGCGTAATTCCCGCCTTGTCTGCGCTATGCTGTCCCTCTTACCGCCCAGAGAATACTTTATATATTCGACCATAAAAGGTCTAAAAATTGTCCAAATCCACCAGTCTTGGTTTCATCGAAATAGCCACATGTTCCTCTCTCTATCTATATAAGTTTCATATCCATATTTGTAGTAGTTAGCGAAATATCTGCAAAAGGAAGTCGGAGTTCTCGTCCGACTGCGTGATATTTTTACATAATTTGGACTTTCCGCTATGCCATTCCAAATCTCGAACGGAGAATGCTTCATATGTATGACCATAAAAGGTCCAAAATTGTCTACATTTACAAATCTTGGTGTCATCTGAAAGCGCACATGTTCATCTATCTATTCATATAACTTTCATATCCAGTTTTGCTGTAGTTAGGGAATCATCCGCAGAAGGAAGTGTGACTTCTTACGCATCTGCCTCCTATTTTGCGTAATTCCCGCTGAGTCTTCGCTATACTGTCCCTCTTACCGCCCAGAGAATGCTTCATATATTCGACCATAAAAGGTCTAAAAATTGTCCAAATCTACCAGTCCTGGTTTCATCTAATTGGCCACATGTTGCTCTATCTATTTATATAAGTTTCATATCCTTATTCGTAGTAGTTAGCGAAATATCTGCAAAAGGAAGTTGGAGCTCTTGTCCGACTGCGTGATATTTTTACGTAATTTGGACTTTCTGCTATGCCATTCCAATTCTCCAACGGAGAATGCTTCATATGTATGACCATAAAAGGTCCACAAATTGTCTACATTTACCAATCTTGGTGTCATCTGAAAGCGCACATGTTCATCTATCTATTCATATAACCTTCATATCCAGTTTTGCTGTAGTTAAGGAATCATCCGCAGAAGAAAGTGTGACTTCTTACGCATCTGCCTCCTATTTTGCGTAATTCCCGCTGAGTCTTCGCTATACTGCCCCTCTTACCGCCCAGAGAATGCTTCATATATTCGACCATAAAAGGTCTAAAAATTGTCCAAATCTACCAGTCCTGGTTTCATCAAAATGGTCACAAGCTGCTCTATCTATTTATATAAGTTTCATATCCATATTTGTAGTAGGTAGCGAAATATCTGCAAAAGGAAGTTGGAGTTCTCGTCCGACTGCCTGATATTTTTACGTAATTTGGACTTTCCGCTATGCCATTCCAATTCTCGAACGGAGAATGCTTCATATGTATGACTATAAAAGGTCTAAAAATTGTCTACATTTACCAATCTTGGTGTCATCTGAAAGCGCACATGTTCATCTATCTATTCAAATAAGTTTCATATCCAATTTTGCTGTATTTAGGGAATCATCTGCAAAAGAAAGTGTGAGTTTTTGCGCATCTGCCTCCTGTTTTGCGTAATACCCGCTTAGTCGGCGCTATACTGGCCCTCTTACAGCACAGAGAATGTTTCATATATTCGAGCATAAAAGGTCGAAAAATTGTCCAAATCCACCAGTCTTGGTTTCATCGAAATAGCCACATGTTCCTCTCTCTATCAGTATAAGTTTCATATCAATATTTGTAGTAGTTAGCAAAATATCTGCAAAAGGAAGTTGGAGTTCTCGTCCGACTGCGTGATATTTTTACATAATTTGGACTTTCCGCTATGCCATTCCAATTCTCGAACGGAGAATGCTTCATATGTATGACCCTAAAAGGTTCCAAAAATTGTCTACATTTACCAATCTTGGTGTCATCTGAAAGCGCACATGTTCATCTATCTATTCAAATAAGTTTCATATCCAATTTTGCTGTAGATAGGGAATCATCTGCAAAAGAATGTGTGAGTTTTTGCGCATCTGCCTCCTTTTTTGTGTAACTCCAGCTTAGTCTGCGCTATACTGTCCCTCTTACCGCCCAGAGAATGCTTTATATATTCGAGCATAAAAGGTCTAAAAATTGTCCAAATCTACCAGTCCTGGTTTCATCTAAATGGCCACATGTTCCTCTATCTATTTATATAAGTTTCATATCCATATTTTTAGTAGTTAGCGAAATATCTGCAAAAGGAAGTTGGAGTTCTCGTCCGACTGCGTGATATTTTTTATAATTTGGACTTTCTGCTATGCCATTCCAAATCTCGAACGGAGAATGCTTCATATGTATGACCATAAAAGGTCCAAAAATTGTCTACATTTACAAATCTTGGTGTCATCTGAAAGCGCACATGTTCATCTATCTATTCATATAACTTTCATATCCAGTTTTGCTGTAGTTAGGGAATCATCCGCAGAAGGAAGTGTGACTTCTTACGCATCTGCCTCCTATTTTGCGTAATTCCCGCTGAGTCTTCGCTATACTGTCCCTCTTACAGCACAGAGAATGTTTCATATATTCGAGCATAAAAGGTCGAAAAATTGTCCAAATCTACCAGTCTTGGTTTCATCGAAATAGCCACATGTTCCTCTCTCTATCAATATAAGTTTCATATCCATATTTGTAGTAGTTAGCGAAATATCTGCAAAAGGAAGTTGGAGTTCTCGTCCGACTGCGTGATATTTTTACATAATTTGGACTTTCCCCTATGCCATTCCAAATCTCGAACGGAGAATGCTTCATATGTATGACCATAAAAGGTCCAAAAATTGTCTACATTTACCAATCTTGGTGTCATCTGAAAGCGCACATGTTCATCTATCTATTCATATAACTTTCATATCCAGTTTTGCTGTAGTTAAGGAATCATCCGCAGAAGGAAGTGTGACTTCTTACGCATCTGCCTCCTATTTTGCGTAATTCCCGCTGAGTCTTCGCTATACTGTCCCTCTTACCGCCCAGAGAATGCTTCATATATTCGACCATAAAAGGTCTAAAAATTGTCCAAATCTACCAGTCCTGGTTTCATCTAAATGGCCACATGTTCCTCTATCTATTTATATAAGTTTCATATCCATATTTGTAGTAGGTAGCGAAATATCTGCAAAAGGAAGTTGGAGTTCTCGTCCGACTGCCTGATATTTTTACGTAATTTGGACTTTCCGCTATGCCATTCCAATTCTCGAACGGAGAATGCTTCATATGTATGACTATAAAAGGTCTAAAAATTGTCTACATTTACCAATCTCGGTGTCATCTGAAAGCGCACATGTTCATCTATCTATTCAAATAAGTTTCATATCCAATTTTGCTGTAGTTAGGGAATCATCTGCAAAAGAATGTGTGAGTTTTTGCGCATCTGCCTCCTTTTTTGTGTAACTCCAGCTTAGTCTGCGCTATACTGTCCCTCTTACCGCCCAGAGAATGCTTTATATATTCGAGCATAAAAGGTCTAAAAATTGTCCAAATCTACCAGTTCTGGTTTCATCTAAATGGCCACATGTTCCTCTATCTATTTATATAAGTTTCATATCCATATTTTTAGTAGTTAGCGAAATATCTGCAAAAGGAAGTTGGAGTTCTCGTCCGACTGCGTGATATTTTTACGTAATTTGGACTTTCTGCTATGCCATTCCAATTCTCGAACGGAGAATGCTTCATATGTATGACCATAAAAGGTCCACAAATTGTCTACATTTACCAATCTTGGTGTCATCTGAAAGCGCACATGTTCATCTATCTATTCAAATAAGTTTCATATCCAATTTTGCTGTAGTTAGGGAATCATCTGCAAAAGAAAGTGTGAGTTTTTGCGCATCTGCCTCCTGTTTTGCATAATTCCCGCCTAGTCTGCGCTATGCTGTCCCTCTTACCGCCCAGAGAATACTTTATATATTCGACCATAAAAGGTCTAAAAATTGTCCAAATCCACCAGTCTTGGTTTCATCGAAATAGCCACATGTTCCTCTCTCTATCTATATAAGTTTCATATCCATATTTGTAGTAGTTAGCGAAATATCTGCAAAAGGAAGTCGGAGTTCTCGTCCGACTGCGTGATATTTTTACATAATTTGGACTTCCCGCTATGCCATTCCAAATCTCGAACGGAGAATGCTTCATATGTATGACCATAAAAGGTCCAAAAATTGTCTACATTTACAAATCTTGGTGTCATCTGAAAGCGCACATGTTCATCTATCTATTCAAATAAGTTTCATATCCAATTTTGCTGTAGTTAGGGAATCATCCGCAGAAGGAAGTGTGACTTCTTACGCATCTGCCTCCTATTTTGCGTAATTCCCGCTGAGTCTTCGCTATACTGTCCCTCTTACCGCCCAGAGAATGCTTCATATATTCGACCATAAAAGGTCTAAAAATTGTCCAAATCTACCAGTCCTGGTTTCATCTAATTGGCCACATGTTGCTCTATCTATTTATATAAGTTTCATATCCATATTTGTAGTAGTTAGCGAAATATCTGCAAAAGGAAGTTGGAGTTCTCGTCCGACTGCGTGATATTTTTTATAATATGGACTTTCTGCTATGCCATTCCAATTCTCGAACGGAGAATGCTTCATATGTATGACCATAAAAGGTCCAAAAATTGTCTACATTTACCAATCTTGGTGTCATCTGAAAGCGCACATGTTCATCTATCTATTCAAATAAGTTTCATATCCAATTTTGCTGTAGTTAGGGAATCATCTGCAAAAGAAAGTGTGAGTTTTTGCGCATCTGCCTCCTGTTTTGCATAATTCCCGTCTAGTCTGCGCTATGCTGTCCCTCTTACCGCCCAGAGAATACTTTATATATTCGACCATAAAAGGTCTAAAAATTGTCCAAATCCACCAGTCTTGGTTTCATCGAAATAGCCACATGTTCCTCTCTCTATCTATATAAGTTTCATATCCATATTTGTAGTAGTTAGCGAAATATCTGCAAAAGGAAGTCGGAGTTCTCGTCCGACTGCGTGATATTTTTACATAATTTGGACTTTCCGCTATGCCATTCCAAATCTCGAACGGAGAATGCTTCATATGTATGACCATAAAAGGTCCAAAAATTGTCTACATTTACAAATCTTGGTGTCATCTGAAAGCGCACATGTTCATCTATCTATTCATATAACTTTCATATCCAGTTTTGCTTTAGTTAGGGAATCATCCGCAGAAGGAAGTGTGACTTCTTACGCATCTGCCTCCTATTTTGCGTAATTCCCGCTGAGTCTTCGCTATACTGTCCCTCTTACCGCCCAGAGAATGCTTCATATATTCGACCATAAAAGGTCTAAAAATTGTCCAAATCTACCAGTCCTGGTTTCATCTAATTGGCCACATGTTGCTCTATCTATTTATATAAGTTTCATATCCATATTTGTAGTAGTTAGCGAAATATCTGCAAAAGGAAGTTGGAGTTCTCGTCCGACTGCGTGATATTTTTACATAATTTGGACTTTCCCCTATGCCATTCCAAATCTCGAACGGAGAATGCTTCATATGTATGACCATAAAAGGTCCAAAAATTGTCTACATTTACCAATCTTGGTGTCATCTGAAAGCGCACATGTTCATCTATCTATTCATATAACCTTCATATCCAGTTTTGCTGTAGTTAAGGAATCATCCGCAGAAGAAAGTGTGACTTCTTACGCATCTGCCTCCTATTTTGCGTAATTCCCGCTGAGTCTTCGCTATACTGTCCCCCCTACCGCCCAGAGAATGCTTCATATATTCGACCATAAAAGGTCTAAAAATTGTCCAAATCTACCAGTCCTGGTTTCATCAAAATGGCCACATGTTGCTCTATCTATTTATATAAGTTTCATATCCATATTTGTAGTAGGTAGCGAAATATCTGCAAAAGGAAGTTGGAGTTCTCGTCCGACTGCCTGATATTTTTACGTAATTTGGACTTTCCGCTATGCCATTCCAAATCTCGAACGGAGAATGCTTCATATGTATGACTATAAAAGGTCTAAAAATTGTCTACATTTACCAATCTTGGTGTCATCTGAAAGCGCACATGTTCATCTATCTATTCAAATAAGTTTCATATCCAATTTTGCTGTAGATAGGGAATCATCTGCAAAAGAATGTGTGAGTTTTTGCGCATCTGCCTCCTTTTTTGTGTAACTCCAGCTTAGTCTGCGCTATACTGTCCCTCTTACCGCCCAGAGAATGCTTTATATATTCGAGCATAAAAGGTCTAAAAATTGTCCAAATCTACCAGTCCTGGTTTCATCTAAATGGCCACATGTTCCTCTATCTATTTATATAAGTTTCATATCCATATTTGTAGTAGTTAGCGAAATATCTGCAAAAAGAAGTCTGAGTTCTCGTCCGACTGCGTGATATTTTTACATAATTTGGACTTTCCCCTATGCCATTCCAAATCTCGAACGGAGAATGCTTCATATGTATGACCATAAAAGGTCCAAAAATTGTCTACATTTACCAATCTTGGTGTCATCTGAAAGCGCACATGTTCATCTATCTATTCATATAACCTTCATATCCAGTTTTGCTGTAGTTAAGGAATCATCCGCAGAAGAAAGTGTGACTTCTTACGCATCTGCCTCCTATTTTGCGTAATTCCCGCTGAGTCTTCGCTATACTGTCCCCCCTACCGCCCAGAGAATGCTTCATATATTCGACCATAAAAGGTCTAAAAATTGTCCAAATCTACCAGTCCTGGTTTCATCAAAATGGCCACATGTTGCTCTATCTATTTATATAAGTTTCATATCCATATTTGTAGTAGGTAGCGAAATATCTGCAAAAGGAAGTTGGAGTTCTCGTCCGACTGCCTGATATTTTTACGTAATTTGGACTTTCCGCTATGCCATTCCAAATCTCGAACGGAGAATGCTTCATATGTATGACTATAAAAGGTCTAAAAATTGTCTACATTTACCAATCTTGGTGTCATCTGAAAGCGCACATGTTCATCTATCTATTCAAATAAGTTTCATATCCAATTTTGCTGTAGATAGGGAATCATCTGCAAAAGAATGTGTGAGTTTTTGCGCATCTGCCTCCTTTTTTTGTGTAACTCCCGCTTAGTCTGCGCTATGCTGTCCATCTTACCGCCCAGAGAATGCTTTATATATTCGACCATAAAAGGTCGAAAAATTGTCCAAATCTACCAGTCCTGGTTTCATCTAAATGGCCACGTGTTCCTCTATCTATTTATATAAGTTTCATATCCATACTTTTATAGTAGTTAGCGAAATATCTGCAAAAGGAAGTTGGAGTTCTCGTCCGACTGCGTGATATTTTTACATAATTTGGACTTTCCGCCATGCCAATCCAATTCTCAAACGGAGAATGCTTCATATGTATGACCATAAAAGGTCCAAAAATTGTCTACATTTACCAATCTTGGTGTCATCTAAATGGCCACGTGTTCCTCTATCTATTCATATAAGTTTCATATCCAATTTTGCTGTAGTTAGGGAATCATCTGCAAAAGAAAGTGTGAGTTTTTGCGCATCTGCCTCCTGTTTTGCGTAATTCCCGCTTAGTCTGCGCTATACTGTCCCTCTTACCGCCCAGAGAATGCTTTATATATTCGACCATAAAAGGTCTAAAAATTGTCCAAATCTACCAGTCCTGGTTTCATCTAAATGGCCAGATGTTCCTCTCTCTATTTATATAAGTTTCATATCCATATTTGTAGGAGTTAGCGAAATATCTGCAAAAGGAAGTTGGAGTTCTCGTCCGACTGCGTGATATTTTTACATAATTTGGACTTTCTGCTATGCCATTCCAATTCTCGAACGGAGAATGCTTCATATGTATGACCATAAAAGGTCCAAATATTGTCTACATTTACCAATCTTGGTGTCATCTGAAAGCACACATGCTCATCTATCTATTCATATAATTTTCATATCCAGTTTTGCTGTAGTTAGGGAATCATCTGCAAAAGAAAGTGTGAGTTTTTGCGCATCTGCCTCCTGTTTTGCGTAATTCCCGCTTAGTCTGCGCTATACTGTCCCTCTTACCGCCCAGAGAATGCTTTATATATTCGACCATAAAAGGTCGAAAAATTGTCCAAATCTACCAGTCCTGGTTTCATCTAAATGGCCACATGTTCCTCTATCTATTTATATAAGTTTCATATCCATATTTTTAGTAGTTAGCGAAATATCTGCAAAAGGAAGTTGGAGTTCTCGTCCGACTGCGTGATATTTTTACATAATTTCGACTTTCCGCTATGCCATTCCAATTCTCGAACGGAGAATGCTTCGTATGTATGACCATAAAAGGTCCAAAAATTGTCTACATTTACCAATCTTGGTGTCATCTGAAAGCGCACATGTTCCTCTATCTATTCATATAACTTTCATATCCAGTTTTGCTGTAGTTAGGGAATCATCTGCAAAAGAATGTGTGAGTTTTTGCGCAACTGCCTCCTTTTTTGTGTAACTCCCGCTTAGTCTGCGCTATACTGTCCCTCTTACCGCCCAGAGAATGCTTTATATATTCGAGCATAAAAGGTCCAAAAATTGTCCAAATCTACCAATCCTGGTGTCATCTGAAAGAAAACATGTTCCTCTCTCCATCTATATAAGTTTCATATCCATATTTGTAGTAGTTAGCGAAATATCTTCAAAAGGAAGTTGGAGTTCTCATCCGACTGCGTGATATTTTTACATAATTTGGACTTTCCGCTATGCCATTCCAAATCTCGAACGGAGAATGCTTCGTATGTATGACCATAAAAGGTCCAAAAATTGTCTACATTTACCAATCTTGGTGTCATCTGAAAGAGCACATGTTCATCTATCTATTCATATAACTTTCATATCCAGTTTTGCTGTAGTTAGGGAATCATCTGCAAAAGAAAGTGTGAGTTTTTGCGCAACTGCCTCCTTTTTTGTGTAACTCCCGCTTAGTCTGCGCTATGCTGTCCATCTTACCGCCCAGAGAATGCTTTATATATTCGACCATAAAAGGTCTAAAAATTGTCCAAATCTACCAGTCCTGGTTTCATCTAAATGGCCACATGTTCCTCTATCTATTTATATAAGTTTCATATCCATATTTTTAGTAGTTAGCGAAATATCTGCAAAAGGAAGTTGGAGTTCTCGTCCGACTGCGTGATATTTTTACATAATTTGGACTTTCCGCTATGCCATTCCAATTCTCGAACGGAGAATTCTTCGTATGTATGACCATAAAAGGTCCAAAAATTGTCTACATTTACCAATCTTGGTGTCATCTAAAAGCGCACATGTTCATCTATCTATTCATATAACTTTCATATCCAGTTTTGCTGTAGTTAGGGAATCATCTGCAAAAGAAAGTGTGAGTTTTTGCGCAACTGCCTCCTTTTTTGTGTAACTCCCGCTTAGTCTGCGCTATGCTGTCCCTCTTACCGCCCAGAGAATGCTTTATATATGCGACCATAAAAGGTCGAAAAATTGTCCAAATCTACCAGTCCTGGTTTCATCTAAATAGCCAGATGATCCTCTCTCTATTTATTTAAGTTTCATATCCATATTTGTAGGAGTTAGCGAAATATCTGCAAAACGAAGTTGGAGTTCTCGTCCGACTGCGTGATATTTTTACGTAATTTGGACTTTCCGCTATGCCATTCCAATTCTCGAACGGAGTACTTCATATGTATGACCATAAAAGGTCCGAAAATTGTCTACATTTACCAATCTTGTTGTCATCTGAAAGCACACATGTTCATCTATCTCTTCATATAACTTTCATATCCAGTTTTACTGTAGTAAGGGAATCATCTGCAAAAGGAAGTGTGAGTTTTTGCGCATCTGCCTCCTTTTTTGTGTAACTTCCGCTTAGTCTGCGCTATACTGTCCCTCTTACCGCCCAGAGAATGCTTTATATATGCGACCATAAAAGGTCGAAAAATTGTCCAAATCTACCAGTCCTGGTTTCATCTAAATGGCCACATGTTCCTCTATCTATTTATATAAGTTTCATATCCATATTTTTAGTAGTTAGCGAAATATCTGCAAAAGAAAGTTGGAGTTCTCGTCCGACTGCGTGATATTTTTACATAATTTGGACTTTCCGCTATGCCATTTCAATTCTCGAACAGAGAATGCCTCGTATGTATGACCATAAAAGGTCAAAAAATTGTCTACATTTACAAATCTTGGTGTCATCTGAAAGTGCACATGTTCATCTATCTATTCATATAACTTTCATATCCATTTTTGCTGTAGTTAGGGAATCATCTGCAAAGAAAGTGTGAATTTTTGCGCATCTGCCTCCTGTTTTGCGTAATACCCGCTTAGTAGCGCTATACTGGCCCTCTTACAGCACAGAGAATGTTTCATATATTCGAGCATAAAAGGTCGAAAAATTGTCCAAATCCACCAGTATTGGTTTCATCGAAATAGCCACATGTTCCTCTCTCTATCTATATACGTTTCATATCCATATTTGTAGTAGTTAGCGAAATATCTGCAAAAGGAAGTCGGAGTTCTCGTCCGACTGCGTGATATTTTTACATAATTTGGACTTTCCGCTATGCCATTCCAATTCTCGAACGGAGAATGCTTCATATGTATGACCATAAAAGGTCCAAAATTGTCTACATTTACCTATCTTGGTGTCATCTGAAAGAGCACATGTTCATCTATCTATTCATATAACTTTCATATCCAGTTTGGCTGTAGTTAGGGAATCATCCGCAGAAGGAAGTGTGAGTTTTTGCGCATCTGCCTCCTATTTTGCGTAATTCCCGCTTAGTCTGGGCTATACTGTCCCTTTTACCGCCCAGAGAATGCTTTATATATTCGACCATAAAAGGTCTAAAAATTGTCCAAATCTACCAGTCCTGGTTTCATCTAAATGGCCAGATGTTCCTCTCTCTATTTATATAAGTTTCATATCCATATTTGTAGGAGTTAGCGAAATATCTGCAAAAGGAAGTTGGAGTTCTCGTCCGACTGCGTGATATTTTTACATAATTTGGACTTTCTGCTATGCCATTCCAATTCTCGAACGGAGAATGCTTCATATGTATGACCATAAAAGGTCCAAATATTGTCTACATTTACCAATCTTGGCGCATCTGAAAGCACACATGCTCATCTATCTATTCATATAACTTTCATATCCAGTTTTGCTGTAGTTAGGGAATCATCTGCAAAAGGAAGTGTGAGTTTTTGCGCATCTGCCTCCTTTTTTGTGTAACTTCCGCTTAGTCTGCGCTATGCTGTCCCTCTTACCGCCCAGAGAATGCTTTATATATTCGAGCATAAAAGGTCCAAAAATTGTCCAAATCTACCAATCCTGGTTTCAGCTAAATGGCCACATGTTCCTCTATCTATTTATATAAGTTTCATATCCATATTTTTAGTAGTTAGCGAAATATCTGCAAAAGGAAGTCGGAGTTCTCGTCCGACTGCGTGATATTTTTACATAATTTGGACTTTCCGCTATGCCATTCCAATTCTCGAACGGAGAATGCTTCATATGAATGACTATAAAAGGTCCAAATATTGTCTACATTTACCAATCTTGGTGTCATCTGAAAGCGCACATGCTCATCTATCTATTCATATAACTTTCATATCCAGTTTTGCTGTAGTTAGGGAATCATCTGCAAAAGAAAGTGTGATTTTTTGTGCATCTCCTCCGTTGTTTTGCGTAATACCCGCTTAGTCGGCGCTATACTGGCCCTCTTACAGCACAGAGAATGTTTCATATATTCGAGCATAAAAGGTCGAAAAATTGTCCAAATCTACCAGTCCTGGTTTCAGCTAAATGGCCACATGTTCCTCTATCTATTTATATAAGTTTCATATCCATATTTTTAGTAGTTAGCGAAATATCTGCAAAAGGAAGTCGGAGTTCTCGTCCGACTGCGTGATATTTTTACATAATTTGGACTTTCCGCTATGCCATTCCAATTCTCGAACGGAGAATGCTTCATATGTATGACCATAAAAGGTCCAAAAATTGTCTACATTTACCAATCTTGGTGTCATCTAAATGGCCACATGTTCCTCTATCTATTTATATAAGTTTCATATCCAATTTTGCTGTAGTTAGGGAATCATCTGCAAAAGAAAGTGTGAGTTTTTGCGCATCTGCCTCCTGTTTTGCGTAGTACCCGCTTAGTCTGAGCTATACTGGCCCTCTTACAGCACCCAGAATGTTTCATATATTCGAGCATAAAATGTCGAAAAATTGTCCAAATCCACCAGTCTTGGTTTCATCTAAATGGCCACATGTTCCTCTATCTATTTATATAAGTTTCATATCCATATTTGTAGGAGTTAGCGAAATATCTGCAAAAGGAAGTTGGAGTTCTCGTCCGACTGCGTGATATTTTTACGTAATTTGGACTTTCCGCTATGCCATTCCAATTCTCGAACAGAGAATGCTTCATATGTATAACCATAAAAGGTCCAAAAATTGTCCAAATCTACCAATCCTGGTGTCATCTGAAAGCACACATGTTCCTCTATCTATTTATATAAGTTTCATATCCAACTTTGCTGTAGTTAGGGAATCATCTGCAAAAGAAAGTGTGAGTTTTTGCGCATCTGCCTCCTGTTTTGCGTATAACCCGCTTAGTCTGCGCTATACTGGCCCTCTTACAGCACAGAGAATGTTTTATAAATTCGAGCATAAAAGGTCGAACAATTGTCCAAATCCACCAGTCCTGGTTTCAGCTAAATGGCCACATGTTCCTTTATCTATTTATATAAGTTTCATATCCATATTTGTAGTAGTTAGCGAAATATCTGCAAAAGGAAGTTGGAGTTCTCATCCGACTGCGTGATATTTTTACATAATTTGGACTTTCCGCTATGCCATTCCAAATCTCGAACGGAGAATGCTTCATATGCATGACCATAAAAGGTCCAAAAATTGTCTACATTTACCAATCTTGGTGTCATCTGAAAGCGCACATGTCCATCTCTCTATTCATATAACTTTCATATCCAGTTTTGCTGTAGTTAGGGAATCATCCGCAGAAGGAAGTGTGACTTCTTACGCATCTGCCTCCTATTTTGCGTAATTCCAGCTGAGTCTTCGCTATACTGTCCCTCTTACCGCCCAGAGAATGCTTCATATATTCGACCATAAAAGGTCTAAAAATTGTCCAAATCTACCAGTCCTGGTTTCATCTAAATGGCCACATGTTGCTCTATCTATTTATATAAGTTTCACATCCATATTTTTAGTAGTTAGCGAAATATCTGCAAAAGGAAGTTGGAGTTCTCGTCCGACTGCGTGATATTTTTACGTAATTTGGACTTTCCGCTATGCCATTCCAATTCTCGAACGGAGTGATTCATATGTATGACCATAAAAGGTCCAAAAATTGTCTACATTTACCAATCTTGGTGTCATCTGAAAGCGCACATGTTCATCTACCTATTCATATAACTTTCATATCTAGTTTTGCTGTAGTTAGGGAATCATCCGCAGAAGGAAGTGTGACTTTTTACGCATCTGCCTCCTTTTTTGTGTAACTCCCGCTTAGTCTGCGCTATGCTGTCCCTCTTACTGCCCAGAGAATGCTTTATATATGCGACAATAAAAGGTCTAGAAATTGTCCAAATCTACCAGTCCTGGTTTCATCTAAATGGCCACATGTTCCTCTATCTATTTATATAAGTTTCATATCCACTTTTGCTGTAGTTAGGGAATCATCTGTAAAAGAAAGTGTGAGTTTTTGCGCATCTGCCTCCTGTTTTGCGTAATTCCCGCTTAGTCTGCGCTATACTGTCCCTCTTACCGCCCAGAGAATGCTTTATATATTTGACCATAAAAATTCTAAAAATTGTCCAAGTCTACCAGTCCTGGTTTCATCTAAATAGCCACATGTTCCTCTCTCTATTTATATAAGTTTCATATCCATATTTTTAGTAGTAAGCGAAATATCTGCAAAAGGAAGTTGGAGTTCTCGTCCGACTGCGTGATATTTTTACATAATTTGGACTTTCCGCTATGCCATTCCAATTCTCGAACGGAGAATGCTTCATATGTATGACCATAAAAGGTCCAAAAATTGTCTACATTTACCAATCTTGGTGTCATCTGAAAGCGCACATGTTCATCTATCTATTCATATAAGTTTCATATCCAATTTTGCTGTAGTTAGGGAATCATTTGCAAAAGAAAGTGTGAGTTTTTGCGCATCTGCCTCCTGTTTTGCGTAATTGCCGCTTAGTCTGCGCTATACTGTCCCTCTTACCGCCCAGAGAATGCTTTATATATTCGACCATAAAAGGTCGAAAAATTGTCCAAATCTACCAGTCCTGGTTTCAGCTAAATGGCCACATGTTCCTCTATCTATTTATATAAGTTTCATATCCATATTTTTAGTAGTTAGCGAAATATCTGCAAAAGGAAGTTGGAGTTCTCGTCCGACTGCGTGATATTTTTACATAATTTGGACTTTCCGCTATGCCATTCCAATTCTCGAACGGAGAATGCTTCATATGTATGACCATAAAAGGTCCAAAAATTGTCTACATTTACCAATCTTGGTGTCATCTAAATGGCCACATGTTCCTCTATCTATTTATATAAGTTTCATATCCAATTTTGCTGTAGTTAGGGAGTCACCTGCAAAAGAAAGTGTGAGTTTTTGCGCATCTGCCTCCTGTTTTGCGTAATACCCGCTTAGTCTGCGCTATACTGGCCCTCTTACAGCACCCAGAATGTTTCATATATTCGAGCATAAAATGTCGAAAAATTGTCCAAATCCACCAGTCTTGGTTTCATCGAAATAGCCACATGTTCCTCTCTCTATCTATATAAGTTTCATATCCATATTTGTAGTAGTTAGCGAAATATCTGCAAAAGGAAGTTGGAGTTCTCGTCCGACTGCGTGATATTTTTACGTAATTTGGACTTTCCGCTATGCCATTCCAATTCTCGAACGGAGAATGCTTCATATGTATGACCATAAAAGGTCCAAAAATTGTCTACATTTACCTATCTTGGTGTCATCTGAAAGAGCACATGTTCATCTACCTATTCATATAACTTTCATATCTAGTTTTGCTGTAGTTAGGGAATCATCCGCAGAAGGAAGTTTGACTTTTTGCGCATCTGCCTCCTGTTTTGCGTAATACCCGCTTAGTCTGCGCTATACTGGCCCTCTTACAGCACAGAGAATGTTTTATAAATTCGAGCATAAAAGGTCGAACAATTGTCCAAATCCACCAGTCCTGGTTTCAGCTAAATGGCCACATGTTCCTTTATCTATTTATATAAGTTTCATATCCATATTTGTAGTAGTTAGCGAAATATCTGCAAAAGGAAGTTGGAGTTCTCGTCCGACTGCGTGATATTTTTACATAACTTGGACTTTCCGCTATGCCATTCCAATTCTCGAACGGAGAATGCTTCATATGTATGACCATAAAAGGTCCAAAATTTGTCTACTTTTACCAATCTTGGTGTCATCTGAAAGCGCACATGTTCATCTATCTATTCATATAAGTTTCATATCCAATTTTGCTGTAGTTAGGGAATCATCTGCAAATGAAAGTGTGAGTTTTTGCGCATCTGCCTCCTGTTTTGCGTAATTCCTGCTTAGTCTGGGCTATACTGTCCCTCTTACAGCACAGAGAATGTTTCATAAATTTGAGCATAAAAGGTCGAAAAATTGTCCAAATCCACCAGTCCTGGTTTCAGCTAAATGGCCACATGTTCCTTTATCTATTTATATAAGTTTCATATCCATATTTGTAGTAGTTAACGAAATATCTGCAAAAGGAAGTTGGAGTTTTCGTCCGACTGCGTGATATTTTTACATAATTTGGACTTTCCGCCATGCCAATCCAATTCTCGAACAGAGAATGCTTCATATGTATGACCATAAAAGGTCCAAAAATTGTCTACATTTACCAATCTTGGTGTCATCTAAATGGCCACATGCTCCTCTATCTATTTATATAAGTTTCATATCCAATTTTGCTGTATTTAGGGAATCATCTGCAAAAGAAAGTGGGAGTTTTTGCGCATCTGCCTCCTGTTTTGCGTAATACCCGCTTAGTCTGCGCTATACTGGCCCTCTTACAGCACCCAGAATGTTTCATATATTCGAGCATAAAATGTCGAAAAATTGTCCAAATCTACCAGTCCTGGTTTCATCTAAATGGCCACATGTTGCTCTATCTATTTATATAAGTTTCACATCCATATTTTTAGTAGTTAGCGAAATATCTGCAAAAGGAATTTGGAGTTCTCGTCCGACTGCGTGATATTTTTACGTAATTTGGACTTTCCGCTATGCCATTCCAATTCTCGAACGGAGTGATTCATATGTATGACCATAAAAGGTCCAAAAATTGTCTACATTTACCAATCTTGGTGTCATCTGAAAGCGCACATGTTCATCTACCTATTCATATAACTTTCATATCTAGTTTTGCTGTAGTTAGGGAATCATCCGCAGAAGGAAGTGTGACTTTTTACGCATCTGCCTCCTTTTTTGTGTAACTCCCGCTTAGTCTGCGCTATGCTGTCCCTCTTACCGCCCAGAGAATGCTTCATAAATTCGAGCATAAAAGGTCTAGAAATTGTCCAAATCTACCAGTCTTGGTTTCATCGAAATAGCCACATGTTCCTCTCTCTATCTATATAAGTTTCATATCCATTTTTGTAGTAGTTAGCGAAATATCTGCAAAAGGAAGTTGGAGTTCTCGTCCTACTGCGTGATATTTTTACATAATTTGGACTTTCTGCTATGCCATTCCAAATCTTGAACGGAGAATGCTTCATATGTATGACCATAAAAGGTCCAAAGATTGTCTACATTTACCAATCTTGGTGTCATCTGAAAGCGCACATGTTCATCTATCTATTCATATAATTTTCATATCCAGTTTTGCTGTAGTTAGGGAATCATCTGCAAAAGAAAGTGTGACTTCTTACGCATCTGCCTCCTATTTGGCGTAATTCCAGCTGAGTCTTCGCTATACTGTCCCTCTTACCGCCCAGAGAATGCTTTATATATTCGAGCATAAAATGTCGAAAAATTGTCCAAAGCTACCAGTCCTGGTTTCATCTAAATGGCCACATGTTGCTCTATCTATTTATATAAGTTTCACATCCATATTTGTAGTAGTTAGCGAAATATCTGCAAAAGGAAGTTGGAGTTATCGTCCGACTGCGTGATATTTTTACGTAATTTGGACTTTCCGCTATGCCATTCCAATTCTCGAACGGAGTGATTCAAATGTATGACCATAAAAGGTCCAAAAATTGTCTACATTTACCAATCTTGGTGTCATCTGAAAGCGCATATGTTCATCTACCTATTCATATAACTTTCATATCTAGTTTTGCTGTAGTTAGGGAATCATCCGCAGAAGGAAGTGTGACTTTTTACGCATCTGCCTCCTTTTTTGTGTAACTCCCGCTTAGTCTGCGCTATGCTGTCCCTCTTACCGCCCAGAGAATGCTTTCTATATGCGACCATAAAAGTTCTAAAAATTGTCCAAATCTACCAGTCCTGGTTTCATCTAAATGGCCACATGTTCCTCTATCTATTTATATAAGTTTCATATCCATATTTTTAGTAGTAAGCGAAATATCTGCAAAAGGAAGTTGGAGTTCTCGTCCGACTGCGTGATATTTTTACATAATTTGGACTTTCCGCTATGCCATTCCAATTCTCAAACGGAGAATGCTTCATATGAATGACTATAAAAGGTCCAAATATTGTCTACATTTACCAATCTTGGTGTCATCTGAAACCGCACATGCTCATCTATCTATTCATATAACTTTCATATCCAGTTTTGCTGTAGTTAGGGAATCATCTGCAAAAGAAAGTGTGAGTTTTTGTGCATCTCCCCCGTTGTTTTGCGTAATACCCGCTTAGTCTGCGCTATACTGGCCCTCTTACAGCACAGAGAATGTTTCATAAATTCGAGCATAAAAGGTCGAAAAATTGTCCAAATCCACCAGTCTTGGTTTCATCGAAATAGCCACATGTTCCTCTCTCTCTATATATAAGTTTCATATCCATATTTGTAGTAGTTAGCGAAATATCTGCAAAAGGAAGTTGGAGTTCTCGTCCGACTGCGTGATATTTTTACATAACTTGGACTTTCCGCTATGCCATTCCAATTCTTGAACGGAGAATGCTTCATATGTATGACCATAAAAGGTCCAAAATTTGTCTACTTTTACCAATCTTGGTGTCATCTGAAAGCGCACATGTTCATCTATCTATTCATATAAGTTTCATATCCAATTTTGCTGTAGTTAGGGAATCATCTGCAAATGAAAGTGTGAGTTTTTGTGCATCTGCCTCCTGTTTTGCGGAATTCCTGCTTAGTCTGGGCTATACTGTCCCTCTTACAGCACAGAGAATGTTTCATAAATTCGAGCATGAAAGGTCGAAAAATTGTCCAAATCCACCAGTCTTGGTTTCATCGAAATAGCCACATGTTCCTCTCTCTATCTATATAAGTTTCATATCCATTTTTGTAGTAGTTAGCGAAATATCTGCAAAAGGAAGTTGGAGTTCTCGTCCTACTGCGTGATATTTTTACATAATTTGGACTTTCCGCTACGCCATTCCAAATCTTGAACGGAGAATGCTTCATATGTATGACCATAAAAGGTCCAAAGATTGTCTACATTTACCAATCTTGGTGTCATCTGAAAGCGCACATGTTCATCTATCTATTCATATAACTTTCATATCCAGTTTTGCTGTAGTTAGGGAATCATCTGCAAAAGAAAGTGTGAGTTTTTGTGCATCTCCCCCGTTGTTTTGCGGAATTCCTGCTTAGTCTGGGCTATACTGGCCCTCTTACAGCACAGAGAATGTTTCATAAATTCGAGCATGAAAGGTCGAAAAATTGTCCAAATCCACCAGTCTTGGTTTCATCGAAATAGCCACATGTTCCTCTCTCTATCTATATAAGTTTCATATCCATTTTTGTAGTAGTTAGCGAAATATCTGCAAAAGGAAGTTGGAGTTCTCGTCCTACTGCGTGATATTTTTACATAATTTGGACTTTCCGCTACGCCATTCCAAATCTTGAACGGAGAATGCTTCATATGTATGACCATAAAAGGTCCAAAGATTGTCTACATTTACCAATCTTGGTGTCATCTGAAAGCGCACATGTTCATCTATCTATTCATATAACTTTCATATCCAGTTTTGCTGTAGTTAGGGAATCATCTGCAAAAGAAAGTGTGAGTTTTTGTGCATCTCCCCCGTTGTTTTGCGTAATACCCGCTTAGTCTGCGCTATACTGGCCCTCTTACAGCACCCAGAATGTTTCATATATTCGAGCATAAAATGTCGAAAAATTGTCCAAATCTACCAGTCCTGGTTTCATCTAAATGGCCACATGTTGCTCTATCTATTTATATAAGTTTCACATCCATATTTTTAGTAGTTAGCGAAATATCTGCAAAAGGAAGTTGGAGTTCTCGTCCGACTGCGTGATATTTTTACGTAATTTGGACTTTCCGCTATGCCATTCCAACTCTCGAACGGAGTGATTCATATGTATGACCATAAAACGTCCAAAAATTGTCTACATTTACCAATCTTGGTGTCATCTGAAAGCGCACATGTTCATCTACCTATTCATATAACTTTCATATCCAGTTTTGCTGTAGTTAGGGAATCATCCGCAGAAGGAAGTGTGACTTTTTACGCATCTGCCTCCTTTTTTGTGTAACTCCCGCTTAGTCTGCGCTATGCTGTCCCTCTTACCGCCCAGAGAATGCTTCATAAATTCGAGCATAAAAGGTCTAGAAATTGTCCAAATCTACCAGTCTTGGTTTCATCGAAATAGCCACATGTTCCTCTCTCTATCTATATAAGTTTCATATCCATTTTTGTAGTAGTTAGCGAAATATCTGCAAAAGGAAGTTGGAGTTCTCGTCCTACTGCGTGATATTTTTACATAATTTGGACTTTCTGCTATGCCATTCCAAATCTTGAACGGAGAATGCTTCATATGTATGACCATAAAAGGTCCAAAGATTGTCTACATTTACCAATCTTGGTGTCATCTGAAAGCGCACATGTTCATCTATCTATTCATATAATTTTCATATCCAGTTTTGCTGTAGTTAGGGAATCATCTGCAAAAGAAAGTGTGACTTCTTACGCATCTGCCTCCTATTTGGCGTAATTCCAGGTGAGTCTTCGCTATACTGTCCCTCTTACCGCCCAGAGAATGCTTTATATATTCGAGCATAAAATGTCGAAAAATTGTCCAAATCTACCAGTCCTGGTTTCATCTAAATGGCCACATGTTGCTCTATCTATTTATATAAGTTTCACATCCATATTTGTAGTAGTTAGCGAAATATCTGCAAAAGGAAGTTGGAGTTCTCGTCCGACTGCGTGATATTTTTACGTAATTTGGACTTTCCGCTATGCCATTCCAATTCTCGAACGGAGTGATTCATATGTATGACCATAAAAGGTCCAAAAATTGTCTACATTTACCAATCTTGGTGTCATCTGAAAGCGCACATGTTCATCTACCTATTCATATAACTTTCATATCTAGTTTTGCTGTAGTTAGGGAATCATCCGCAGAAGGAAGTGTGAGTTTTTGCGCATCTGCCTCCTGTTTTGCGTAATTGCCGCTTAGTCTTCGCTATACTGTCCCTCTTACCGCCTAGAGAATGCTTTATATATTCGACCATAAAAGGTCTAGAAATTGTCCAAATCTACCAGTCTTGGTTTCATCTAAATGGCCACATGTTTTTCTATCTATTTATATAAGTTTCATATCCAGTTTTGCTGTAGTTAGGGAATCATCTGTAAAAGAAAGTGTGAGTTTTTGCGCATCTTCCTCCTGCTTTGCGTAATTCCCGCTTAGTCTGCGCTATACTGTCCCTCTTACCGCCCAGAGAATGCTTTCTATATTTGACCATAAAAATTCTAAAAATTGTCCAAATCTACCAGTCCTGGTTTCATCCAAATGGCCACATGTTTTTCTATCTATTTATATAAGTTTCATATCCATATTTTTAGTAGTTAGCGAAATATCTGCAAAAGGAAGTTTGAGTTCTCTTCCGACTGCGTGATATTTTTACATAATTTGGACTTTCCGCTATGCCATTCCAATTCTCGAACGGAGAATGCTTCATATGTATGACCATAAAAGGTCCAAAATTTGTCTACTTTTACCAATCTTGGTGTCATCTGAAAGCGCACATGTTCATCTATCTATTCATATAAGTTTCATATCCAATTTTGCTGTAGTTAGGGAATCATCTGCAAATGAAAGTGTGAGTTTTTGTGCATCTGCCTCCTGTTTTGCGTAATTCCTGCTTAGTCTGGGCTATACTGTCCCTCTTACAGCACAGAGAATGTTTCATAAATTCGAGCATAAAAAGTCGAAAAATTGTCCAAATCCACCAGTCTTGGTTTCATCGAAATAGCCACATGTTCCTCTCTCTATCTATATAAGTTTCATATCCATTTTTGTAGTAGTTAGCGAAATATCTGCAAAAGGAAGTTGGAGTTCTCGTCCTACTGCGTGATATTTTTACATAATTTGGACTTTCCGCTACGCCATTCCAAATCTTGAACGGAGAATGCTTCATATGTATGACCATAAAAGGTCCAAAGATTGTCTACATTTACCAATCTTGGTGTCATCTGAAAGCGCACATGTTCATCTATCTATTCATATAACTTTCATATCCAGTTTTGCTGTAGTTAGGGAATCATCTGCAAAAGAAAGTTTGAGTTTTTGTGCATCTCCCCCGTTGTTTTGCGTAATACCCGCTTAGTCTGCGCTATACTGGCCCTCTTACAGCACCCAGAATGTTTCATATATTCGAGCATAAAATGTCGAAAAATTGTCCAAATCTACCAGTCCTGGTTTCATCTAAATGGCCACATGTTGCTCTATCTATTTATATAAGTTTCATATCCATATTTTTAGTAGTTAGCGAAATATCTGCAAAAGGAAGTTGGAGTTCTCGTCCGACTGCGTGATATTTTTACGTAATTTGGACTTTCCGCTATGCCATTCCAACTCTCGAACGGAGTGATTCATATGTATGACCATAAAACGTCCAAAAATTGTCTACATTTACCAATCTTGGTGTCATCTGAAAGCGCACCTGTTCATCTATCTATTCATATAACTTTCATATCCAATTTTGCTGTAGTTAGGGAATCATCCGCAGAAGGAAGTGTGACTTTTTACGCATCTGCCTCCTTTTTTGTGTAACTCCCGCTTAGTCTGCGCTATGCTGTCCCTCTTACCGCCCAGAGAATGCTTCATAAATTCGAGCATAAAAGGTCTAGAAATTGTCCAAATCTACCAGTCTTGGTTTCATCGAAATAGCCACATGTTCCTCTCTCTATCTATATAAGTTTCATATCCATTTTTGTAGTAGTTAGCGAAATATCTGCAAAAGGAAGTTGGAGTTCTCGTCCTACTGCGTGATATTTTTACATAATTTGGACTTTCTGCTATGCCATTCCAAATCTTGAACGGAGAATGCTTCATATGTATGACCATAAAAGGTCCAAAGATTGTCTACATTTACCAATCTTGGTGTCATCTGAAAGCGCACATGTTCATCTATCTATTCATATAATTTTCATATCCAGTTTTGCTGTAGTTAGGGAATCATCTGCAAAAGAAAGTGTGACTTCTTACGCATCTGAATCCTATTTGGCGTAATTCCAGGTGAGTCTTCGCTATACTGTCCCTCTTACCGCCCAGAGAATGCTTTATATATTCGAGCATAAAATGTCGAAAAATTGTCCAAATCTACCAGTCCTGGTTTCATCTAAATGGCCACATGTTGCTCTATCTATTTATATAAGTTTCACATCCATATTTGTAGTAGTTAGCGAAATATCTGCAAAAGGAAGTTGGAGTTCTCGTCCGACTGCGTGATATTTTTACGTAATTTGGACTTTCCGCTATGCCATTCCAATTCTCGAACGGAGTGATTCATATGTATGACCATAAAAGGTCCAAAAATTGTCTACATTTACCAATCTTGGTGTCATCTGAAAGCGCACATGTTCATCTACCTATTCATATAACTTTCATATCTAGTTTTGCTGTAGTTAGGGAATCATCCGCAGAAGGAAGTGTGACTTTTTACGCATCTGCCTCCTTTTTTGTGTAACTCCCGCTTAGTCTGCGCCATGCTGTCCCTCTTACCGCCCAGAGAATGCTTTATATATGCGACCATAAAAGGTCTAGAAATTGTCCAAATCTACCAGTCCTGGTTTCATCTAAATGGCCACATGTTCCTCTATCTATTTATATAAGTTTCATATCCAGTTTTGCTGTAGTTAGGGAATCATCTGTAAAAGAAAGTGTGAGTTTTTGCGCATCTGCTTCCTGTTTTGCGTAATACCCGCTTAGTCTGCGCTATACTGGCCCTCTTACCGCCAGAGAATGCTTTATATATTGACCATAAAAATTCTAAAAATTGTCCAAATCTACCAGTCCTGGTTTCATCTAAATGGCCACATGTTCCTCTATCTATTTATATAAGTTTCATATCCATATTTTTAGTAGTAAGCGAAATATCTGCAAAAGGAAGTTGGAGTTCTCGTCCGACTGCGTGATATTTTTACATAATTTGGACTTTCCGCTATGCCATTCCAATTCTCGAACGGAGAATGCTTCATATGAATGACTATAAAAAGGTCCAAATATTGTCTACATTTACCAATCTTGGTGTCATCTGAAACCGCACATGCTCATCTATCTATTCATATAACTTTCATATCCAGTTTTGCTGTAGTTAGGGAATCATCTGCAAAAGAAAGTGTGAGTTTTTGTGCATCTCCCCCGTTGTTTTGCGTAATACCCGCTTAGTCTGCGCTATACTGGCCCTCTTACAGCACAGAGAATGTTTCATAAATTCGAGCATAAAAGGTCGAAAAATTGTCCAAATCCACCAGTCTTGGTTTCATCGAAATAGCCACATGTTCCTCTCTCTCTATATATAAGTTTCATATCCATATTTGTAGTAGTTAGCGAAATATCTGCAAAAGGAAGTTGGAGTTCTCGTCCGACTGCGTGATATTTTTACATAACTTGGACTTTCCGCTATGCCATTCCAATTCTCGAACGGAGAATGCTTCATATGTATGACCATAAAAGGTCCAAAATTTGTCTACTTTTACCAATCTTGGTGTCATCTGAAAGCGCACATGTTCATCTATCTATTCATATAAGTTTCATATCCAATTTTGCTGTAGTTAGGGAATCATCTGCAAATGAAAGTGTGAGTTTTTGTGCATCTGCCTCCTGTTTTGCGTAATTCCTGCTTAGTCTGGGCTATACTGTCCCTCTTACAGCACAGAGAATGTTTCATAAATTCGAGCATAAAAAGTCGAAAAATTGTCCAAATCCACCAGTCTTGGTTTCATCGAAATAGCCACATGTTCCTCTCTCTATCTATATAAGTTTCATATCCATTTTTGTAGTAGTTAGCGAAATATCTGCAAAAGGAAGTTGGAGTTCTCGTCCTACTGCGTGATATTTTTACATAATTTGGGACTTTCCGCTACGCCATTCCAAATCTTGAACGGAGAATGCTTCATATGTATGACCATAAAAGGTCCAAAGATTTTCTACATTTACCAATCTTGGTGTCATCTGAAAGCGCACATGTTCATCTATCTATTCATATAACTTTCATATCCAGTTTTGCGGTAGTTAGGGAATCATCTGCAAAAGAAAGTGTGAGTTTTTGTGCATCTCCCCGTTGTTTTGCGTAATACCCGCTTAGTCTGCGCTATACTGGCCCTCTTACAGCACCCAGAATGTTTCATATATTCGAGCATAAAATGTCGAAAAATTGTCCAAATCTACCAGTCCTGGTTTCATCTAAATGGCCACATGTTGCTCTATCTATTTATATATGTTTCACATCCATATTTTTAGTAGTTAGCGAAATATCTGCAAAAGGAAGTTGGAGTTCTCGTCCGACTGCGTGATATTTTTACGTAATTTGGACTTTCCGCTATGCCATTCCAACTCTCGAACGGAGGAGTGATTCATATGTATGACCATAAAACGTCCAAAAATTGTCTACATTTACCAATCTTGGTGTCATCTGAAAGCGCACATGTTCATCTACCTATTCATATAACTTTCATATCTAGTTTTGCTGTAGTTAGGGAATCATCCGCAGAAGGAAGTGTGACTTTTTACGCATCTGCCTCCTTTTTTGTGTAACTCCCGCTTAGTCTGCGCTATGCTGTCCCTCTTACCGCCCAGAGAATGCTTCATAAATTCGAGCATAAAAGGTCTAGAAATTGTCCAAATCTACCAGTCTTGGTTTCATCGAAATAGCCACATGTTCCTCTCTCTATCTATATAAGTTTCATATCCATTTTTGTAGTAGTTAGCGAAATATCTGCAAAAGGAAGTTGGAGTTCTCGTCCTACTGCGTGATATTTTTACATAATTTGGACTTTCTGCTATGCCATTCCAAATCTTGAACGGAGAATGCTTCATATGTATGACCATAAAAGGTCCAAAGATTGTCTACATTTACCAATCTTGGTGTCATCTGAAAGCGCACATGTTCATCTATCTATTCATATAATTTTCATATCCAGTTTTGCTGTAGTTAGGGAATCATCTGCAAAAGAAAGTGTGACTTCTTACGCATCTGCCTCCTATTTGGCGTAATTCCAGGTGAGTCTTCGCTATACTGTCCCTCTTACCGCCCAGAGAATGCTTTATATATTCGAGCATAAAATGTCGAAAAATTGTCCAAATCTACCAGTCCTGGTTTCATCTAAATGGCCACATGTTGCTCTATCTATTTATATAAGTTTCACATCCATATTTGTAGTAGTTAGCGAAATATCTGCAAAAGGAAGTTGGAGTTCTCGTCCGACTGCGTGATATTTTTACGTAATTTGGACTTTCCGCTATGCCATTCCAATTCTCGAACGGAGTGATTCATATGTATGACCATAAAAGGTCCAAAAATTGTCTACATTTACCAATCTTGGTGTCATCTGAAAGCGCACATGTTCATCTACCTATTCATATAACTTTCATATCTAGTTTTGCTGTAGTTAGGGAATCATCCGCAGAAGGAAGTGTGACTTTTTACGCATCTGCCTCCTTTTTTGTGTAACTCCCGCTTAGTCTGCGCCATGCTGTCCCTCTTACCGCCCAGAGAATGCTTTATATATGCGACCATAAAAGGTCTAGAAATTGTCCAAATCTACCAGTCCTGGTTTCATCTAAATGGCCACATGTTCCTCTATCTATTTATATAAGTTTCATATCCACTTTTGCTGTAGTCAGGGAATCATCTGTAAAAGAAAGTGTGAGTTTTTGCGCATCTGCCTCCTGTTTTGCGTAATTCCCGCTTAGTCTGCGCTATACTGTCCCTCTTACCGCCCAGAGAATGCTTTATATATTTGACCATAAAAATTCTAAAAATTGTCCAAATCTACCAGTCCTGGTTTTATCTAAATGGCCACATGTTCCTCTATCTATTTATATAAGTTTCATATCCATATTTTTAGTAGTAAGCGAAATATCTGCAAAAGGAAGTTGGAGTTCTCGTCCGACTGCGTGATATTTTTACATAATTTGGACTTTCCGCTATGCCATTCCAATTCTCGAACGGAGAATGCTTCATATGAATGACTATAAAAGGTCCAAATATTGTCTACATTTACCAATCTTGGTGTCATCTGAAACCGCACATGCTCATCTATCTATTCATATAACTTTCATATCCAGTTTTGCTGTAGTTAGGGAATCATCTGCAAAAGAAAGTGTGAGTTTTTGTGCATCTCCCCCGTTGTTTTGCGTAATACCCGCTTAGTCTGCGCTATACTGGCCCTCTTACAGCACAGAGAATGTTTCATAAATTCGAGCATAAAAGGTCGAAAAATTGTCCAAATCCACCAGTCTTGGTTTCATCGAAATAGCCACATGTTCCTCTCTCTCTATATATAAGTTTCATATCCATATTTGTAGTAGTTAGCGAAATATCTGCAAAAGGAAGTTGGAGTTCTCGTCCGACTGCGTGATATTTTTACATAACTTGGACTTTCCGCTATGCCATTCCAATTCTCGAACGGAGAATGCTTCATATGTATGACCATAAAAGGTCTAAAATTTGTCTACTTTTACCAATCTTGGTGTCATCTGAAAGCGCACATGTTCATCTATCTATTCATATAAGTTTCATATCCAATTTTGCTGTAGTTAGGGAATCATCTGCAAATGAAAGTGTGAGTTTTTGTGCATCTGCCTCCTGTTTTGCGTAATTCCTGCTTAGTCTGGGCTATACTGTCCCTCTTACAGCACAGAGAATGTTTCATAAATTCGAGCATAAAAGGTCGAAAAATTGTCCAAATCCACCAGTCTTGGTTTCATCGAAATAGCCACATGTTCCTCTCTCTATCTATATAAGTTTCATATCCATTTTTGTAGTAGTTAGCGAAATATCTGCAAAAGGAAGTTGGAGTTCTTGTCCTACTGCGTGATATTTTTACATAATTTGGACTTTCCGCTACGCCATTCCAAATCTTGAACGGAGAATGCTTCATATGTATGACCATAAAAGGTCCAAAGATTGTTTACATTTACCAATCTCGGTGTCATCTGAAAGCGCACATGTTCATCTATCTATTCATATAACTTTCATATCCAGTTTTGATGTAGTTAGGGAATCATCTGCAAAAGAAAGTGTGAGTTTTTGTGCATCTCCCCTGTTGTTTTGCGTAATACCCGCTTAGTCTGCGCTATACTGGCCCTCTTACAGCACAGAGAATGTTTCATAAATTTGAGCATAAAAGGTCGAAAAATTGTCCAAATCCACCAGTCCAGGTTTCAGCTAAATGGCCACATGTTCCTTTATCTATTTATATAAGTTTCATATCCATATTTGTAGTAGTTAACGAAATATCTGCAAAAGGAAGTTGGAGTTTTCGTCCGACTGCGTGATATTTTTACATAATTTGGACTTTCCGCCATGCCAATCCAATTCTCGAACAGAGAATGCTTCATATGTATGACCATAAAAGGTCCAAAAATTGTCTACATTTACCAATCTTGGTGTCATCTAAATGGCCACATGTTCCTCTATCTATTTATATAAGTTTCATATCCAATTTTGCTGTAGTTAGGGAATCATCTGCAAAAGAAAGTGGGAGTTTTTGCGCATCTGCCTCCTGTTTTGCGTAATACCCGCTTAGTCTGCGCTATACTGGCCCTCTTACAGCACCCAGAATGTTTCATATATTCGAGCATAAAATGTCGAAAAATTGTCCAAATCCACCAGTCTTGCTTTCATCGAAATAGCCACATGTTCCTCTCTCTATCTATATAAGTTTCATATCCATATTTGTAGTAGTTAGCGAAATATCTGCAAAAGGAAGTTGGAGTTTTCGTCCGACTGCGTGATATTTTTACGTAATTTGGACTTTCCGCTATGCCATTCCAATTCTCGAACGGAGAATGCTTCATATGTATGACCATAAAAGGTCCAAAAATTGTCTACATTTACCTATCTTGGTGTCATCTGAAAGAGCACATGTTCATCTACCTATTCATATAACTTTCATATCTAGTTTTGCTGTAGTTAGGGAATCATTCGCAGAAGGAAGATTGACTTTTTACGCATCTGCCTCCTTTTTTGTGTAACTCCCGCTTAGTCTGCGCTATGCTGTCCCTCTTACCGCCCAGAGAATGCTTTATATATGCGACCATAAAAGGTCTAGAAATTGTCCAAATCTACCAGTCCTGGTTTCATCTAAATGGCCACATGTTCCTCTATCTATTTATATAAGTTTCATATCAATATTTGTAGGAGTAAGCGAAATATCTGCAAAAGGAAGTTGGAGTTCTCGTCCGACTGCGTGATATTTTTACGTAATTTGGACTTTCCCTTATGCCATTCCAATTCTCGAACAGAGAATGCTTCATATGTATGACCATAAAAGGTCTAGAAATTGTCCAAATCTACCAGTCCTGGTTTCATCTAAATGGCCACATGTTGCTCTATCTATTTATATAAGTTTCATATCCTCTTTTGCTGTAGTTAGCGAAATATCTGCAAAAGGAAGTTGGAGTTCTCGTCCGACTGCGTGATATTTTTACGTAATTTGGACTTTCCGCTATGCCATTCCAATTCTCGAACGGAGTGATTCATATGTATGACCATAAAAGGTCCAAAAATTGTCTACATTTACCAATCTTGGTGTCATCTGAAAGCGCACATGTTCATCTACCTATTCATATAACTTTCATATCTAGTTTTGCTGTAGTTAGGGAATCATCCGCAGAAGGAAGTGTGACTTTTTACGCATCTGCCTCCTTTTTTGTGTAACTCCCGCTTAGTCTGCGCTATGCTGTCCCTATTACCGCCCAGAGAATGCTTTATATATGCGACCATAAAAGGTCTAGAAATTGTCCAAATCTACCAGTCCTGGTTTCATCTAAATGGCAACATGTTCCTTTATCTATTTATATAAGTTTCATATCCACTTTTGCTGTAGTCAGGGAATCATCTGTAAAAGAAAGTGTGAGTTTTTGCGCATCTGCCTCCTGTTTTGCGTAATTCCCGCTTAGTCTGCGCTATACTGTCCCTCTTACCGCCCAGAGAATGCTTTATATATTTGACCATAAAAATTCTAAAAATTGTCCAAATCTACCAGTCCTGGTTTCATCTAAATGGCCACATGTTCCTCTATCTATTTATATAAGTTTCATATCCATATTTTTAGTAGTTAGCGAAATATCTGCAAAAGGAAGTTGGAGTTCTCGTCCGACTGCGTGATATTTTTACATAATTTGGACTTTCCGCTCTGCCATTCCAATTCTCGAACGGAGAATGCTTCATATGAATGACTATAAAAGGTCCAAATATTGTCTACATTTACCAATCTTGGTGTCATCTGAAACCGCACATGCTCATCTATCTATTCATATAACTTTCATATCCAGTTTTGCTGTAGTTAGGGAATCATCTGCAAAAGAAAGTGTGAGTTTTTGTGCATCTCCCCCGTTGTTTTGCGTAATACCCGCTTAGTCTGCGCTATACTGGCCCTCTTACAGCACAGAGAATGTTTCATAAATTCGAGCATAAAAGGTCGAAAAATTGTCCAAATCCACCAGTCTTGGTTTCATCGAAATAGCCACATGTTCCTCTCTCTATATATATAAGTTTCATATCCATATTTGTAGTAGTTAGCGAAATATCTGCAAAAGGAAGTTGGAGTTCTCGTCCGACTGCGTGATATTTTTACATAACTTGGACTTTCCGCTATGCCATTCCAGTTCTCGAACGGAGAATGCTTCATATCTATGACCATAAAAGGTCCAAATATTGTCTACATTTACCAATCTTGGTGTCATCTGAAAGCGCACATGCTCATCTATCTATTCATATAAGTTTCATATCCAATTTTGCTGTAGTTAGGGAATCATCTGCAAATGAAAGTGTGAGTTTTTGTGCATCTGCCTCCTGTTTTGCGTAATTCCTGCTTAGTCTGCGCTATACTGGCCCTCTTACAGCACCCAGAATGTTTCATATATTTGAGCATAAAAGGTCGAAAAATTGTCCAAATCCACCAGTCCTGGTTTCATCTAAATAGCCACATGTTTCTCTCTCTATTTATATAAGTTTCATATCCATATTTGTAGTAGTTAACGAAATATCTGCAAAAGGAAGTTGGAGTTTTCGTCCGACTGCGTGATATTTTTACATAATTTGGACTTTCCGCCATGCCAATCCAATTCTCGAACGGAGAATGCTTCATATGTATGACCATAAAAGGTCCAAAAATTGTCTACTTTTACCAATCTTGGTGTCATCTGAAAGCGCACATGTTCATCTATCTATTCATATAAGTTTCATATCCAATTTTGCTGTAGTTAGGGAATCATCTGCAAAAGAAAGTGTGAGTTTTTGCGCATCTGCCTCCTGTTTTGCGTAATTCCCGCTTAGTCTGGGCTATACTGTCCCTTTTACCGCCCAGAGAAAGCTTTATATATTCGACCATAAAAGGTCTAAAAATTGTCCAAATCTACCAGTTCTGGTTTCATCTAAATGGCCACATGTTCCTCTATCTATTTATATAAGTGTCATATCCAACTTTGCTGTAGTTAGGGAATCATCTGCAAAAGAAAGTGTGAGTTTTTGCGCATCTGCCTCCTGTTTTGCGTAATACCCGCTTAGTCTGGTGCTATACTTTCATAAATTCGAGCATAAAAGGTCGAAAAATTGTCCAAATCCACCAGTCCTGGTTTCAGCTAAATGGCCACATGTTCTTTTATCTATTTATATAAGTTTCATATCCATATTTGTAGTAGTTAACGAAATATCTGCTAAAGGAAGTTGGAGTTTTCGTCCGACTGCGTGATATTTTTACATAATTTGGACTTTCCGCCATGCCAATCCAATTCTCGAACGGAGAATGCTTCATATGTATGACCATAAAAGGTCCAAAATTTGTCTACTTTTACCAATCTTGGTGTCATCTGAAAGCGCACATGTTCATCTATCTATTCATATAAGTTTCATATCCAATTTTGCTGTAGTTAGGGAATCATGTGCAAATGAAAGTGTGAGTTTTTGTGCATCTGCCTCCTGTTTTGCGTAATTCCTGCTTAGTCTGGGCTATACTGTCCCTCTTACAGCACAGAGAATGTTTCATAAATTCGAGCATAAAAAGTCGAAAAATTGTCCAAATCCACCAGTCTTGGTTTCATCGAAATAGCCACATGTTCCTCTCTCTATCTATATAAGTTTCATATCCATTTTAGTAGTAGTTAGCGAAATATCTGCAAAAGGAAGTTGGAGTTCTCGTCCTACTGCGTGATATTTTTACATAATTTGGACTTTCCGCTACGCCATTCCAAATCTTGAACGGAGAATGCTTCATATGTATGACCATAAAAGGTCCAAAGAATGTCTACATTTACCAATCTTGGTGTCATCTGAAAGCGCACATGTTCATCTATCTATTCATATAACTTTCATATCCAGTTTTGCTGTAGTTAGGGAATCATCTGCAAAAGAAAGTGTGAGTTTTTGTGCATCTCCCCCGTTGTTTTGCGTAATACCCGCTTAGTCTGCGCTATACTGGCCCTCTTACAGCACCCAGAATGTTTCATATATTCGAGCATAAAATGTCGAAAAATTGTCCAAATCTACCAGTCCTGGTTTCATCTAAATGGCCACATGTTGCTCTATCTATTTATATAAGTTTCACATCCATATTTTTAGTAGTTAGCGAAATATCTGCAAAAGGAAGTTGGAGTTCTCGTCCGACTGCGTGATATTTTTACGTAATTTGGACTTTCCGCTATGCCATTCCAACTCTCGAACGGAGTGATTCATATGTATGACCATAAAACGTCCAAAAATTGTCTACATTTACCAATCTTGGTGTCATCTGAAAGCGCACATGTTCATCTACCTATTCATATAACTTTCATATCTAGTTTTGCTGTAGTTAGGGAATCATCCGCAGAAGGAAGTGTGACTTTTTAAGCATCTGCCTCCTTTTTTGTGTAACTCCCGCTTAGTCTGCGCTATGCTGTCCCTCTTACCGCCCAGAGAATGCTTCATAAATTCGAGCATAAAAGGTCTAGAAATTGTCCAAATCTACCAGTCTTGGTTTCATCGAAATAGCCACATGTTCCTCTCTCTATCTATATAAGTTTCATATCCATTTTTGTAGTAGTTAGCGAAATATCTGCAAAAGGAAGTTGGAGTTCTCGTCCTACTGCGTGATATTTTTACATAATTTGGACTTTCTGCTATGCCATTCCAAATCTTGAACGGAGAATGCTTCATATGTATGACCATAAAAGGTCCAAAGATTGTCTACATTTACCAATCTTGGTGTCATCTGAAAGCGCACATGTTCATCTATCTATTCATATAATTTTCATATCCAGTTTTGCTGTAGTTAGGGAATCATCTGGAAAAGAAAGTGTGACTTCTTACGCATCTGCCTCCTATTTGGCGTAATTCCAGGTGAGTCTTCGCTATACTGTCCCTCTTACCGCCCAGAGAATGCTTTATATATTCGAGCATAAAATGTCGAAAAATTGTCCAAATCTACCAGTCCTGGTTTCATCTAAATGGCCACATGTTGCTCTATCTATTTATATAAGTTTCACATCCATATTTGTAGTAGTTAGCGAAATATCTGCAAAAGGAAGTTGGAGTTCTCGTCCTACTGCGTGATATTTTTACGTAATTTGGACTTTCCGCTATGCCATTTCATTCTCGAACGGAGTGATTCATATGTATGACCATAAAAGGTCCAAAAATTGTCTACATTTACCAATCTTGGTGTCATCTGAAAGCGCACATGTTCATCTACCTATTCATATAACTTTCATATCTAGTTTTGCTGTAGTTAGGGAATCATCCGCAGAAGGAAGTGTGACTTTTTACGCATCTGCCTCCTTTTTTGTGTAACTCCCGCTTAGTCTGCGCCATGCTGTCCCTCTTACCGCCCAGAGAATGCTTTATATATGCGACCATAAAAGGTCTAGAAATTGTCCAAATCTACCAGTCCTGGTTTCATCTAAATGGCCACATGTTCCTCTATCTATTTATATAAGTTTCATATCCACTTTTGCTGTAGTCAGGGAATCATCTGTAAAAGAAAGTGTGAGTTTTTGCGCATCTGCCTCCTGTTTTGCGTAATTCCCGCTTAGTCTGCGCTATACTGTCCCTCTTACCGCCCAGAGAATGCTTTATATATTTGACCATAAAAATTCTAAAAATTGTCCAAATCTACCAGTCCTGGTTTCATCTAAATGGCCACATGTTCCTCTATCTATTTATATAAGTTTCATATCCATATTTTTAGTAGTAAGCGAAATATCTGCAAAATGAAGTTGGAGTTCTCGTCCGACTGCGTGATATTTTTACATAATTTGGACTTTCCGCTATGCCATTCCAATTCTCGAACGGAGAATGCTTCATATGAATGACTATAAAAGGTCCAAATATTGTCTACATTTACCAATCTTGGTGTCATCTGAAACCGCACATGCTCATCTATCTATTCATATAACTTTCATATCCAGTTTTGCTGTAGTTAGGGAATCATCTGCAAAAGAAAGTGTGAGTTTTTGTGCATCTCCCCCGTTGTTTTGCGTAATACCCGCTTAGTCTGCGCTATACTGGCCCTCTTACAGCACAGAGAATGTTTCATAAATTCGAGCATAAAAGGTCGAAAAATTGTCCAAATCCACCAGTCTTGGTTTCATCGAAATAGCCACATGTTCCTCTCTCTCTATATATAAGTTTCATATCCATATTTGTAGTAGTTAGCGAAATATCTGCAAAAGGAAGTTGGAGTTCTCGTCCGACTGCGTGATATTTTTACATAACTTGGACTTTCCGCTATGCCATTCCAATTCTCGAACGGAGAATGCTTCATATGTATGACCATAAAAGGTCCAAAATTTGTCTACTTTTACCAATCTTGGTGTCATCTGAAAGCGCACATGTTCATCTATCTATTCATATAAGTTTCATATCCAATTTTGCTGTAGTTAGGGAATCATCTGCAAATGAAAGTGTGAGTTTTTGTGCATCTGCCTCCTGTTTTGCGTAATTCCTGCTTAGTCTGGGCTATACTGTCCCTCTTACAGCACAGAGAATGTTTCATAAATTCGAGCATAAAAGGTCGAAAAATTGTCCAAATCCACCAGTCTTGGTTTCATCGAAATAGCCACATATTCCTCTCTCTATCTATATAAGTTTCATATCCATTTTTGTAGTAGTTAGCGAAATATCTGCAAAAGGAAGTTGGAGTTCTTGTCCTACTGCGTGATATTTTTACATAATTTGGACTTTCCGCTACGCCATTCCAAATCTTGAACGGAGAATGCTTCATATGTATGACCATAAAAGGTCCAAAGATTGTTTACATTTACCAATCTTGGTGTCATCTGAAAGCGCACATGTTCATCTATCTATTCATATAACTTTCATATCCAGTTTTGATGTAGTTAGGGAATCATCTGCAAAAGAAAGTTTGAGTTTTTGTGCATCTCCCCCGTTGTTTTGCGTAATACCCGCTTAGTCTGCGCTATACTAGCCCTCTTACAGCACAGAGAATGTTTCATAAATTTGAGCATAAAAGGTCGAAAAATTGTCCAAATCCACCAGTCCTGGTTTCAGCTAAATGGCCACATGTTCCTTTATCTATTTATATAAGTTTCATATCCATATTTGTAGTAGTTAACGAAATATCTGCAAAAGGAAGTTGGAGTTTTCGTCCGACTGCGTGATATTTTTACATAATTTGGACTTTCCGCCATGCCAATCCAATTCTCGAACAGAGAATGCTTCATATGTATGACCATAAAAGGTCCAAAAATTGTCTACATTTACCAATCTTGGTGTCATCTAAATGGCCACATGTTCCTCTATCTATTTATATAAGTTTCATATCCAATTTTGCTGTAGTTAGGGAATCATCTGCAAAAGAAAGTGGGAGTTTTTGCGCATCTGCCTCCTGTTTTGCGTAATACCCGCTTAGTCTGCGCTATACTGGCCCTCTTACAGCACCCAGAATGTTTCATATATTCGAGCATAAAATGTCGAAAAATTGTCCAAATCCACCAGTCTTGCTTTCATCGAAATAGCCACATGTTCCTCTCTCTATCTATATAAGTTTCATATCCATATTTGTAGTAGTTAGCGAAATATCTGCAAAAGGAAGTTGGAGTTCTCGTCCGACTGCGTGATATTTTTACGTAATTTGGACTTTCCGCTATGCCATTCCAATTCTCGAACGGAGAATGCTTCATATGTATGACCATAAAAGGTCCAAAAATTGTCTACATTTACCTATCTTGGTGTCATCTGAAAGAGCACATGTTCATCTACCTATTCATATAATTTTCATATCCAGTTTTGCTGTAGTTAGGGAATCATCTGCAAAAGAAAGTGTGACTTCTTACGCATCTGCCTCCTATTTGGCGTAATTCCAGGTGAGTCTTCGCTATACTGTCCCTCTTACCGCCCAGAGAATGCTTTATATATTCGAGCATAAAATGTCGAAAAATTGTCCAAATCTACCAGTCCTGGTTTCATCTAAATGGCCACATGTTGCTCTATCTATTTATATAAGTTTCACATCCATATTTGTAGTAGTTAGCGAAATATCTGCAAAAGGAAGTTGGAGTTCTCGTCCTACTGCGTGATATTTTTACGTAATTTGGACTTTCCGCTATGCCATTTCAATTCTCGAACGGAGTGATTCATATGTATGACCATAAAAGGTCCAAAAATTGTCTACATTTACCAATCTTGGTGTCATCTGAAAGCGCACATGTTCATCTACCTATTCATATAACTTTCATATCTAGTTTTGCTGTAGTTAGGGAATCATCCGCAGAAGGAAGTGTGACTTTTTACGCATCTGCCTCCTTTTTTGTGTAACTCCCGCTTAGTCTGCGCCATGCTGTCCCTCTTACCGCCCAGAGAATGCTTTATATATGCGACCATAAAAGGTCTAGAAATTGTCCAAATCTACCAGTCTTGGTTTCATCTAAATGGCCACATGTTTTTCTATCTATTTATATAAGTTTCATATCCAGTTTTGCTGTAGTTAGGGAATCATCTGTAAAAGAAAGTGTGAGTTTTTGCGCATCTTCCTCCTGCTTTGCGTAATTCCCGCTTAGTCTGCGCTATACTGTCCCTCTTACCGCCCAGAGAATGCTTTATATATTTGACCATAAAAATTCTAAAAATTGTCCAAATCTACCAGTCCTGGTTTCATCTAAATGGCCACATGTTCCTCTATCTATTTATATAAGTTTCATATCCATATTTTTAGTAGTAAGCGAAATATCTGCAAAATGAAGTTGGAGTTCTCGTCCGACTGCGTGATATTTTTACATAATTTGGACTTTCCGCTATGCCATTCCAATTCTCGAACGGAGAATGCTTCATATGAATGACTATAAAAGGTCCAAATATTGTCTACATTTACCAATCTTGGTGTCATCTGAAACCGCACATGCTCATCTATCTATTCATATAACTTTCATATCCAGTTTTGCTGTAGTTAGGGAATCATCTGCAAAAGAAAGTGTGAGTTTTTGTGCATCTCCCCCGTTGTTTTGCGTAATACCCGCTTAGTCTGCGCTATACTGGCCCTCTTACAGCACAGAGAATGTTTCATAAATTCGAGCATAAAAGGTCGAAAAATTGTCCAAATCCACCAGTCTTGGTTTCATCGAAATAGCCACATGTTCCTCTCTCTCTATATATAAGTTTCATATCCATATTTGTAGTAGTTAGCGAAATATCTGCAAAAGGAAGTTGGAGTTCTCGTCCGACTGCGTGATATTTTTACATAACTTGGACTTTCCGCTATGCCATTCCAATTCTCGAACGGAGAATGCTTCATATGTATGACCATAAAAGGTCCAAAATTTGTCTACTTTTACCAATCTTGGTGTCATCTGAAAGCGCACATGTTCATCTATCTATTCATATAAGTTTCATATCCAATTTTGCTGTAGTTAGGGAATCATCTGCAAATGAAAGTGTGAGTTTTTGTGCATCTGCCTCCTGTTTTGCGTAATTCCTGCTTAGTCTGGGCTATACTGTCCCTCTTACAGCACAGAGAATGTTTCATAAATTCGAGCATAAAAGGTCGAAAAATTGTCCAAATCCACCAGTCTTGGTTTCATCGAAATAGCCACATGTTCCTCTCTCTATCTATATAAGTTTCATATCCATTTTTGTAGTAGTTAGCGAAATATCTGCAAAAGGAAGTTGGAGTTCTTGTCCTACTGCGTGATATTTTTACATAATTTGGACTTTCCGCTACGCCATTCCAAATCTTGAACGGAGAATGCTTCATATGTATGACCATAAAAGGTCCAAAGATTGTTTACATTTACCAATCTTGGTGTCATCTGAAAGCGCACATGTTCATCTATCTATTCATATAACTTTCATATCCAGTTTTGATGTAGTTAGGGAATCATCTGCAAAAGAAAGTTTGAGTTTTTGTGCATCTCCCCCGTTGTTTTGCGTAATACCCGCTTAGTCTGCGCTATACTAGCCCTCTTACAGCACAGAGAATGTTTCATAAATTTGAGCATAAAAGGTCGAAAAATTGTCCAAATCCACCAGTCCTGGTTTCAGCTAAATGGCCACATGTTCCTTTATCTATTTATATAAGTTTCATATCCATATTTGTAGTAGTTAACGAAATATCTGCAAAAGGAAGTTGGAGTTTTCGTCCGACTGCGTGATATTTTTACATAATTTGGACTTTCCGCCATGCCAATCCAATTCTCGAACAGAGAATGCTTCATATGTATGACCATAAAAGGTCCAAAAATTGTCTACATTTACCAATCTTGGTGTCATCTAAATGGCCACATGTTCCTCTATCTATTTATATAAGTTTCATATCCAATTTTGCTGTAGTTAGGGAATCATCTGCAAAAGAAAGTGGGAGTTTTTGCGCATCTGCCTCCTGTTTTGCGTAATACCCGCTTAGTCTGCGCTATACTGGCCCTCTTACAGCACCCAGAATGTTTCATATATTCGAGCATAAAATGTCG
>NW_028257663.1:0-103778 GCF_054643075.1 Acanthaster planci | reverse complement strand
GTTTGCTATGCTGCACGTGTAGGGGATAGTATCGTTGGTACCAGTAACTCGCTGGGCAGCTGGAAAAGTCCAGTTAAAAGCAATTTCATTCCCATGGGTACGATCTGTCGTTTCATGTTGGTTCCAAACATGCCTTACGTGACCTTAACCGTTGGTACTGTATAATTTAAGTACATACCGGTAAGCCCACTCTTTGGGACATTCAAATTAAGACTGTAGTTGATGTTTTTAAATGTTCAACACAGATTTATGAGTGTTTGCCAATTACAGGTCCAAATAACAAGATTTGATTGAAAGTAATTTTGTAGTATCCCTGCAAGCAGGGTGGACTACTGACCACATTTTTCTGGAATTAGAGGATTATTTGAGCTGAATAATTTGATCTGGATGTAGGGAAATTACTGTATTGATTTTACTCTCAATTTTTCAATCACAATGTTCAGTTAAAATTCTTTCCTTTATTCACCTTATTCTTTCAACCAAATTAAATATTCCTAGAATTCAAGAGCAGCAGGTTGTATGTATCTCCTTCACATTTTGGTTTTGTATTTGTACTATTAGAATTTATACTCAAAACTGCTCTCAGGTTAATTTCAAGTTTGTATGACAGTACACAAAATGTACAATTACTTTGGCAGAGATTTAGTTTTGAAATCCATAAAATATGGCCATTTTGTAGGCAGTAAAGATTTATTCTTGCATGACTGTCACCATTTACAGATCATCTCTTAAGTGACAGTAACCTACGTGTAGGAGACATTTAAGAAAATGTATGCGAGTTTTACTTCATTCAACAGATACAAATGCAAATGAAATTTGAGTGACAGACACATGGACCCATACCTGTACTAGTATATATTTCAGTCATGACTGCACTGTAGTACGAGCTATGAAGGTGATTTATGTATCAGTGAACTTCACTTGAGTTGCTCTTTCCAGTGATATCAGAGTTACAGTTGTTTGCGCAAGTCTAAAACCCACAGGCTTCCCTATTTCTAGAACTGAAAGGCACTACTCCGTGTGCAATCAGGTTGTGCCTTGCAGTTCTTGAGGTACTTCTCGGGTATCCCGTTTCAAATCGTTTTGTATACGAACACCAAGGGTATTCAAAGATTGTGACTGGCTAAAGACAGAGGTTCCAATATGGAGGTTAAGAGGTTGGATCAAGGCTTTACATTCAGCTGGATTGAGTTTTGTGTTATTGTTTGTAGCCTGTTCATTCTAGCGCAAACCTCCCTTTGAAGAGTCTGTTTTCCTAATTTGAGATTACATGTAAGTTGAAGACAAATTCCTTGAAACCAAGTTCATATCTTTACCAAATTTGAATGATAAAGCATTCTGGTTTCACCCTGTTTCAATCAGAAACAAGTGTCATGTGGTTTTATATGTACATATTGTAATGGGTATACGGGACTTGACCTGCACTGGGCCTAACAAATCCATATTAATTAACCCGCCGGGATCAACCTGGAGGAATCGGTGATGCTTGCTGAGCTACCTGTTTTACCCACCGTAGTGATGATGTTGCCACACACTTTTAAGAGGACATGCTTTCACGTCAAAGCCCGGTAGACTTCATGGACGGGAAAAGGGGAAGAGAGGGGAAGGATGCTTGGCGCACAACGCAAGGGGAAAAGTTGGAATTGGGCTGTTGGAATAATCTGATTCTGTCCTAAAATCTGATCCTGAACCTTTACTCTGAGGTGGAATCCCTAAGACAGACAAAGACAGACAATTCATAAGGCAGTGGAGAACTGTTTCTGGAATTCTCAATTATGCTTCTGTTTATTTACATCCAAAACCATCCTTCAAGTTTAAGTGATTCTTCTTTGTCAGGAGAGGTAAATTCAGCCTGCATACACCCCTGCGTTTATTCTAAGCCTCAAGATAATTGCTGCAACTACGCTTGTAGCTATTAAGACTGGTAGCCAGTCTATTGTCCGTACATGGCCATATTCATCGGACATCAGTACGGTTATTATAAACCTCAATTCTTCAGGCCTCTTTGTGTCTCTACTTTGGCTCACTACTGCTTTTCGTCTGTTTTCCTATCATCATAACCCTTCTTTCTAGTCATCTAGTTCATCATCTTCCTGCTTTTCTTCCTGGTGCCGGATCGCTTCTTCCCACAGGGCCTGTTCTGGAGGCGAACAGAGCACTTAAATCGTCCACTGAAAAATCATTGGAACAACACAAGTTCCACTTCCTTCCTGTCAAACACACAGAAATGATTCCTGCCAACTTGGGACGAATAAAGAAAAGTGCATTTTTGTCACAATATACAAGAAAAAATAAAGACCCTAATTTAATTTATCAAAAAAGGGCAAGCTGCTGGAAGTCACATTGCTTTTGAAGATTAAAACCATCGAAATGTAAGTGATTATAATTTGTCACCTGATGACATCGTAATTTTGTCATGCCCCGAAAAAATATCTACCTCTGCACTGTCGTTCATATGTGCTAGTATGATGAAGATCCTAACTAGCAAAGGGCCTAAAAGTACAGAAAAACATGTACAAAATGAATGAGTTTTGATTTAGAAGAATAAGTAGAAGCAGAAGAGAAAACAATGAGAACCAAAAGAAAAGGCTTTTCCTAGCAACTGTGAAAAATCCCTCCATAGAGAATGAAGACAAAAGAACAAAAGTTGCATCCTGGTAGGATCACTAATGCCAGAATCACAAAAGCATACTTTTTTCTGTACTGTTGATTCAAACTGAGGAAAAAAAACTTTGTAAAAAAATGACCGCATTCGAGGCAATACTATCACAGCAGAATACAATTGTCCGAAATTTTCTCACCAAGTATGAAAATACCAATGTTGGCCCTAATCACTACCAAACGGAAAATATTCTGAGACCCCTGGCAAGTTGATGTTTTGAAGGGCAAAATTAGGGTAAAAATGTCAATTTTGGAAGTTCTAAAAACACACTTGATACACAGCTGTTCAGAGCATATTAAGGGTGACTTGTAAGCAATAATTTGTCGTCTCAAGCAAAGGCCAGGATGATACTTTTAAAGTGATATAAGTGGATCTGTTAACTATTTGTGCATTTCGGTTAGGTGGACTTTTGAATGTAAGCACAAAAAAGCCAGTTTTTCAGAGCTTAAGTTGGCCTAAAATGCCAAAAAACACAAAATGAGCTGTTTCCGTGGCAACAGGTTACATATGGTTTGAAAAGTCTTTTTTGTTTACTTGCACCAAGGTCCTTTCATCCTACAATGTATGAAAAAAATTGATCTTTTGACTGTGGACGTATGTCTGATATTTACGTGAAATGACTCCGAAGAAAATGTGGTTTTCCCTTATTTGATAGATTTCATTGAATAAGATAGTTGCTGTGAACATAGACTCAGAAATGGCTTCATTTGGAACAAGGTCTGTTTTTACTAGGTTTGAATGTGAAAATGGCGATGTTATTGTTCTTAGTTTAGGCAGTGCTTTTTGTATGCTCTTGCTTTATTTGTCCTTTTCTTGTCATCTTTGTGTGGATTGGTAATGAAGATGTAATTTTTGAACAATCGTAAAATGTAAAAGTCTGGAATTTTGATTTTACTTGAAATATTGTTTATTATGTTTATTTTCCCAAGCAGTAAAATACTCCCAATCATTGATCCTTTAACCAAGAAACTCGTGTAATCTGTTCTTATCCTTCTAAGCAGTTTCAATCTAAAATGATGATGAGCAAAATTTCAAAAAGGATAATCAAGTAAATTTAAAACTTGTAGACTATTTGTAAAACAAATGGTTATGAGTCAACTCGGGCCCAAACCAACTCAGACCCATGCCAATTTGGACCCAATACCAACTCAGATCCATGACGAACTCGGACCCAATACCAACTCAGACCCATAACTGACTCGGACCCTTAGCCGACTCAGACCCCCACCCCAAACCAACTCGGATCCAACCTGAGGAACATTTAGTTTCTGCGAGATTAATTATTGTAAGTTTAGGCAAGTCTAACGACATTTATGAAGTTTTTTAAATGACATTTTTTGTCTCTATTTTATGCAATCTTTCATTATTTTATTCAAACTTCACAAAATCTTAAATTTCACATTTCATTTGTCCTATTTCATTACTCCATTCCCCATAATTATGTGTATACTGTGTTCGTTGCTATATTTTATTATCATCTATAAAAAGTTTTGTTCTTAATTATTTTATTGTTATTCATGTGTGGTTTGTTAAGTTATGTTTTTCATGCCTATTTCATTGTTCTGATAAATAGCTATTAATTTAATCAATTTTGCTATTTTATCTAATTTCCTACAAAATGAAATGGAACAATATTTTATGCCCAAACGAAAATAATTTTCTAAAAACTTGTTCATAGTTCGGTGATGTGTCCCTGCTGGTGTTTTTCTGTTGTGTGTTAATTGGATTAAGACTTATTAGGCTTTTTTTCACTCTGATCTCACCAGTGGTGATCAGCACCCACTGTAACCCTGCCACAGTCAAGGGATGCCGAATGAACCTGTTGTGAGTCAGTGCTGCATGTTGGATTAAGTCCCTTTGAGTTGGCGCATGCAGCAGCACGAATGAGTTTGAATAATTGATGGATCCTGTAGCTTTTTTAGAAACTCGGACATTAACTCTATCAACAAATGTTGGAAGTGAGTAAAATACCATTTAAGTAAGCTGGAAATAATGGGGTTACACCTTATTATTCGCTAACAATTTCATTGTCACGAGATTTAGTCCTAAATTCTGTAGCAGTTGCATCTTCACTTTGGCACAAAATCAGCGGATGTTCACCATGTGCACGTTTCATTTGCACAAATCTCAGAAAATCACCAATTAAGGTGTAAAAATGTCTTAAAAGTTATTAAATTGTGATAAATTATCATCACTTACACTGCAGCTTTTTAGTGGAGGGGCCCAATACGTAAACCCTGGATTCTTAGAAACGGGAATAATTGGAGTTTTGTGAAAGTTTTAAAAGATTATCTAGTGTACTGCTTAAAAGAATTGTTACTTGGGCAGAAATTATCTTACTTACAAACCAGAACATCAGTAGAAGCAAGACTATTTTGGGATCCATGCCGAAAGCCTCACTGCTGGGGCTGTCAGGCTTTGCATGTCTCCTTTATTATCCAGAGCATTCTCACAGAGTTGCTGACAGTCTAGGGCTGGGTAGGTCCGAATTGACCCGGGTGGGTCTGAGTTGGAGTGGATCTAAGTTGGTTATTGGTCCCAGTTTGTATTGAGTCCAAGTTGGTCATTGGTCTGAGTTGGTATTGGATCCAAGTTGGTTGTGGGTCCGAATTGGTATTGGGTCCAAGTTGGCATGGGTCCAAGTTGGTTCAGGTCCGAGTTGACCTGATCTCAAATAAACAAGGGCCATTTACGTGTACATGTATGTATATTTTGCACATTTCTGAGATACAGACATTTGTGGTTCATTTTCTTTAAAATATTGTCCTACTGACCCTTCTCTGATAACTTTTTGCTCGTTTACAGACAAAAAAAGAATTTCGACCCTGAAAGTCTTCAGATGACTCTATGAAAAACACCTGATTTTTCTACATGTACATTTTGTACATAATTATAAATGTTCTTTGTCTGAGTGTTAACTGTTCATTAAAATCATTCTGTGGATATTTCAGAATGGCTAAATTTCCAATTTGAAGTACATGTACATGTAATTGTGTAAGCATACATGGCTCTTAAATTATTTGTATACGAGTAGGTGAGATAATGAGGATACATGCAGTCTTTTATATGAAGTGGCCTCAAGTGATAATTAACTGTTCCTTGAACTACAATACATACTGCAGATCGAGAAGTGAGAAGTGAAATTGTTTGCAATGGAAGAGGATCCTGACGGCTCTTGCATTCTCAGTGAGGATGATTTGGATCAGCCTCCGTTGAAAAGATCAAAAACTAACAGTGAAAGACCTGAATGTGAATACTCTGGTGATGGAGATTCCCCTGGAAGTGATTCTGAATCTGAAGAATGGCAAGATGTTGAAGGTTTGTTTCATAGCAATTGCAGGTATAATTGTGGAGGCGCATAAAATGTACAGCAGTCTAGTGAAATTTCCTTTACGTGAAAAGCACCTGAAATAGAAATAACCTTCATGTACTTACGTGTATGCATGTACGCATTATACATACATGATTAAGTTTTAGAGTAACACCGTAACCGTTGAAACCTGACTTTAGTCCCTTTTTTCTAGATTTCAATGTTTTCCATTGTTCACAAAACAGACCAATCAAATCTGAAAGCACTAGTTTTGGAGCACTTCATAGTGACCTTCACAAATCCAAAATGTTCCAATTAAAAATATGATTTGTCACTCCCAATACTGTAAAAGGTGGAAAATGAGCTGGCTAAGTAGTTCTTTTAAAAGTAGTTTAGGATCTTCTATTGTAATCACATACAGGTAACAGGTGATATCAGTGCTACATATGTAGAAGCTCTGCATAATCACTGGTTGATTTGTAATATTTGAACTTGGCATACAGTTACGGCCAGAGTAAAGGTTTACACGATACACGATAACGCGTGCGTGCATGTATAGGGAGTGGAAGACACGCTCTATATAACGTGTGTGCAAGAACGCAATACACGCAGTTGCGGTTAGCCCGGAGAGACCACTAAGCCCCAACCAATCTCAAGCCATTTACAGTCAACCGCAATACCCGCGTGCGTCGCCGAACACGATACACGAATAAGCGCTTGGCAAACTGGTGTCAAATTCACATATTTATCTGCTCATATTCAGCGCGATACACAAAGAAACACGCAGTGCCTCACAGGCAATATTTTGGTGTCCAGTGTGAGAACAAAAGTGCAGTGTGTGACCTGAACAAAGATTCAATAACTCCGAACGGACAAAAAATTGGCAGTAGTGGCCCAGCGGCCGGATGAACCCCCACACATTTAACAAAGCTATCTGCGTTCAAAGTAGCCTCTTCACGAGAACAAAAGCCGACAGAATGTTTCTGTAAAAATAAAAATTTGTTTGAGAAAAAAAATACACCCAATCCCCAAAATGATTTTGCAAACCGTTCTTTGAAATAATTGCCTAGCTGCATGATCATGCAAACGGATTTTTGGCAGAAAGCAAAGCCGTAATTTCTTTGAATTTAAGGAAACCGTGTCATGCCCGGCGAATTTAATGCAAACCGTGGAGTTGACTGTCATCACTGAAATCGTGAAACGATTTTTTTTTCAGTGGTCGGGTGACCAACCACCCGATTGACCTTTTGGCTTCTATCGCCGAAGAATGCTTTTTTATGCAGCCGACCCTGTCTTCAATTTCCTTTAAAAATCATGATGACCTTCAAACTTGTGTGAACAAGGACGTAATTTTTCACCCAAGTCTTACCCAACTAACCTACATGTAACTGGACGACACACGACCAAGCGGTCGGCAAACTGGTGTCAAATTCACTTATTTATCAGGCCATATTCAGCGTGATCCACGAAAACACACAGCCTAAAAGGAAGTGTTTGTGTGTCCTGTGTGAGACTGAGAACAAACATATGTAAAACTGTCAGTAATCGAAGCTAGTCACAACCCTCCACGAACAGTGAGTAGCGGCCCTTTATTTATCGGCCCTGGTCGTGTGACCCAGCACGATACACGAGAAAACGCAACAGAAAATACTTCGACGACCTGTGTGAGAACACCCAACTGCAAAATTACGAACAAGCAAATTTCATGTTGAAAAAGATTATTTTTAGTGCCCAGGTCCCAGCTGCACGAACTCCCAAACATTTGAGAAAAGCGGATGAAAATCCCCGACAATAAACAATAAATATACGAAAAATATATCTAATCCTAAAATACGCGTTACCAACAGTGCAAACATGAAAAATTTACAGAGATTTCATGCATAGAACAAACTGTGGATCTGACCGAGTCTTCTGGTTAACTGTTTTCGTAAATGATTGGCTTTGCCTGGTTTCTTGTCTGTAACTCAATTCCTTACAATCCTTATGGGGCAAGGGAATCACAGAGTAGTACGAGTGCATAACATGGTTTAGTTTGTGGTATTGAGCCCTCGCTAGTACGGTGTAAATGACTTGAGGAACTTCCATGTTCTGGGTATTGAAAGAACAGACACCAGGTTAACACGTTCATTGATTCACTTTTTAAATTTCTAGAGATGAAAAGATATAAGAATTCATGTACGTGTATTTATCGAGGGTGGCAAATGTCCAAAATAACATTTTGGCCTTAATAGTTCTATTAACTGAAAACCTGTCTCGTTGAAACAAGCACAAAGTTTCACCTAATATCAAGAGCCTATCAGATTTGGGGTTTTCCTTGTCGCCTGTTTATTCCACTTGACACGGTCAACCGCTGGAATTTGCAAGAATGGAGAAGTGTTCTTTCAAAAATCACCCTGGAAGTTTAGAGTTAAGCTTAGCGTTTACTGTGGTAAATACGAGCTGCACCATTTTTATGAACGAACTGTTAGTGCTCAACCGGTTTTTGTATGCTCGAAATCGGTAATTTAGGCCAAAGGTTAACTGTACCTTTCTAAGATGCGGTTTTAAAAGATGTGGCAATAATATATATGCTGTCCTATCTCTGACTTACCTTTTTTTTTATTTAGGATTACAAACCTTCAAACTCTTCCTGTGACATCGATGTTCAATACAAATGCTGGAGAACTGGATGAAGATGCCACCCAAGCTTTAGCTTTTATTTGGCAAAAGTGCTTGTTCGGTTTTAATAAATAATTTAAGAGCTACAACTATTTTCAAAAGCTTTTGTCACAACAAAATCTTGAACAAACCTTCAATGCTTTACAAAACTTTGTCGAATAAGTAACTTTTGCAAAAAGTACAACCAAGTCAATGACACAAACTAGCCGAAGAAATTTATAATAAGATACAAAAATCTGATGGCCGTAAAACATTGAACCACTTTCTGAAAGAAAAGGAAATACATGTAGGCTGAAACTCACTGAATAATCCACGTGACTACACGTAAGTGCAACATGGTCTGAAAAGTGTTTCTAGCTATCAAAATAAATTCTTAGCATCACTGCCCACATCCGCCCCTTTCCCCCGATCCCTGATTTTTTTTCTTTATTAGACATCGATACAACTATTTTTCATCTATCATTAAACTTGTCTCAATAACCTTACTCAAGTAAAAGTAACGCCACACAACAACTTTGTTCTCTTTTCCATAACGGAAAAAATCAGAACTTAGAAAAGTCCATTTTAAGTGTTTCTTGACTTTGATCGTGTATTGCGCCTCGGCAATCATCAAGGCTGGTTTTCCTCATTAGCCAGTTTGTCACCTAAATGGAAAAAATGGAAGGCTTTGTAAAGAATAATGCACATTCTAATTAAACTGATTTAAAAAAATGAGCTCAATACATGCACACACACAAAATTCATCAACTTACCATCAGAACTATTGCCCAAGTTTCTTTATCTTACACGTAGCCTTGGCGAAAGTTCAAAATATTCTGAATTAAAATGCATGGAAGTGATAAAAAAGTTTGTTACTGAAAAGTCATGCCGAAAATAGTCCAAATCTGTTATCAAATTAAAAGCAGTATTTTTCATACCGTCACCATGACTATAAATACATTTACATTTATGGCAGCGTAAGCACCGAAGTTGACAATTCACCTGGGAGTCACGCGGACGATCGCTCATTAAAGTTGTATTCCAGAACCACATGTCACCTTGCAAAGGCTTTGTAGAAAGAATACAGCTTGATGTAGCTACTATGTCCTAAAATCAGCCCGAGTATGCCCAATAAAGTATTGCAAATAAACTACATCTGAGGCATCACCGCCGCACAGCAAAAAATTGTTTACCACATGCCGCCATGATGAGTTGCAACAGATAAAACTTGCTCTAGTTAACCTGATTTCCCACATTTGTGATTTGAGGACCATGTACGTATAAATTCGTAAATATGCAGTTGTGTAGATGTCATGATTAAGACTAAAATTAATTTAATTATTATATCTGTGTTTTCTTCTGAAATAAATAAGTCGTGAATGTTTTATTTCAGATAATTGACAAAACAAAACGTAAGTACTTAAACAAGTTGAATGTCAGTTGGTCCCACTGCGCATGATTAGCCACCTAGTATACACACTGTCTTTAGTCTCGGTACAGGGTACCAATAATAACGGCATCATGCGGACCATGTACCAAGGCAGTGTCCAACAAAACTGCGTGTTTATTTGCAGACTATATTCCGTGGAAATTCTTTTCAGATGGGTGATTATGAGAAGACTCCATACTGGGGAATCCTAGTCTTCCATTTTTATGCTAGGTCTAGACTACGCCCGTTGCAACATACAGTGAAAATCCAGCATTTTTCAGTCGGAAATGTGATGTATTAGCTTTTGGTGAGGGTGCCGGGGAAATTTGGACTGAGGCTTTTTCCTTGCCACTTTCCTCAGGCTCTTAAAAACAAATTTACAACACTAAAGTTGATGGGACGTGCATTTGGCCATCAGAAGCTGATTTTTCACAAGCAGGATTTTTCTTGTAATAATTTATTCTTTTTTCATTTTTTTATTTTAGGAAGCGAATATACATGTAGTACCAGTGAAAAGCCAGACGCGGCGTGGATTAGCTTTTATTCAGAGGGAACTGTATGAAACTCGTAATTAAGGCAAAGCTGGCTCTCCCTGCGACAAAATGACTGATTGAATCAAATGGCTATTAATTAAAAATGGCACTTTAATTTATCCTAAAGACTTTTGGCCTCGTTAATGTTCGCAATACAGATCACCTACCGAACTACACGTGCATAATCAACTTTTTGTGACGTCAGTGCTATGCGGGTACGTGATTGGTCAATCGGTGGTATGGTCGTAGTCGGTCCGCGTGCTTGTTCTTGAGAGACGGATTGAGATGAAGGTCCGTGTTCAGTTAAGCTTTCGTTCGTAATATTTGTGAAATTTTCAAAACATACACGCAATTGAGTTTTGTTTCAGAGTCAATTAAAATTTCGTTACACGACCAAAATTAAATGCATTGTCAGATAATCAGAATTTCTCGGGTGGTTCTGACTGATACGTACGATTTCTCACTTTCTAGCTTGATATTTTTGTCCGAACTTGCTGAACCAGATTATAAACCGATCGAGAAAATGGCAGCTACGCTTTTGACAATCCTGTTTACATTAAAAGCTTTTATTTTGAAGAATACAAAGGATCTCCGTCACACAATGTGGGCGATTAAGTTGTGGATTGTCCGTCCGCAGTTGGACTGAATCGGTTTTGCAATCCAAAACTACGAAATCGTTCTTCAGTTTCTTCATGGTACGTTCTGTTTTCCTCTGCCCTATACTGGTACGACGGAGGAGTATTTGTTGGGCCCTGTTTATCTACGTTGTATCCAGATCTAAAGACGGTACTGCATAATTTCCAATATAAATGTCGACAAACTTATTCCAATGTAGCGCAATAAACATTTTCGTACTTTGGAAACTTAGGATAGCAGAATGGAAATCCAGTGGACAAAATCGGGGCGGGGGAAGTTGTAGCGGAGCGGCGCAGGCATTTTCGTCAGGGCGTCCTGCCGCCGGTCCTGCAAAATAATATAGTACAGATGTCATGAGCGTATTTTTTTTTTCCTTGACCAACATTTTCTTGAAAAAGAATTTTAATGCTTGACTTTTGCATCTGCGTGTTAGTTGATTCGATCTGGCTGAAGAAATGGATGCCCCAGTGGATTAATGTTGTCTTTTTCCATGTACGGAGATGTTCTGTACGTTGACCCGTCAGGAAAGTATTCCTGGTGATCCTGTGCAATCCAGATCATTTCGGAGGGGCAAGAGATATCTTTTTCACTAAAGGTGGATCGTTAATCCCATTTCATGAGATTTCGTGAATCAGTTGTGCCGAATCAAATCAAGCCAGCACTCTTCGTGGACAGACTGCTTGTTGGTGACATTAATATCTACACCAAGGGTGCACCGATCGATATCATAAGCATTATTTTACGGTCATTATTGCACGTTGGACAACTCAGTGTAGTTCGTTGTGCATCGTGATCGGATTTTTAAACATTGGACTCTTCAATTTAAAAGTGATTTAAACACGTACGCCACGATTTCAAAGACATGCAAACATGCATGTAATTGTGGTGAACGGAATGCAGTGCCCGTTTGCGAGCGTGCAGCATTTCCCTGCTTCATGTTCACAGGTCCGAGTCAGTGACACCACTTAATGCATAGCGTGTGCGGTTTACCCAATACACGTTTCCGTTGTCGGGCCAACCCTTTTTAGTGCGTGTATTGAGGACACCCTGCATGATATATCAGGAACGTGTATTGCGCCTAACGTGTGTGTGATCAATATATCATGTCATCGCGTGAATCTTTACTCTGGCCTTAACTGTATGCTTGAAAGTACTGATGTGTTAGAGCAAGCTTTTCCATTTTTCTCGCCAATCAGCTTTAAAAAAAGATAGGACTTTTTACAAACGTATCAAGCACATACACAAGTACACACCCTAAAACGTCAAATAAATGTAGGCTGTATGGTTTGCACAAGAAGTTCATATTACTTATTAATTTTCGATAAAAAGGTATAAACTAATCCGATTAAACACCATAACAGCGATGGCACCGCACTCAACATGCACAGTTTTCTGTGAGCTTGATGCATACCTGCCTTTTGCAAATCATGGCTCTTTATTGGTCAGAGGCATGTACTGCACGTGTACCACCTGTCTATGAGTGTTCTGCTACAGCAGTAATGGCTTCTAATTCTGGTTGTTAAATTACACAACAGTTTCTTCATGATATTCTTAGTCCGTTCAGGTAACTGGAAACACTGCTGTTTTGTTTTGCTGCCATGTTAGTGAAGATTCTGCAGCAAAATCTTTTGCTCAATGTGTCCATGGAAAATTGCATCCTCTTATTAGATTTTCAAAAGAAAATGACCATAAGCATGCAGTGTATCAAATACCACTTGGCGATTAGTGAATTTTGCTAATTGATTAATCACACACAAACTAATCGTGATTATTCGATTAATCACGAGTAGTGGCAAAAATTCTGAGACGTGGCGTCAACACGTGAATATGTTACTTTCTAGGCTTGGGCGGTATTGCCTTTTTCGATACCGCGGTATTCGTTGCAGAAGGCAATGACGTCATCAAAAAGCAGCGGTGATGCTGAGATTCACTGGCAAACCACAAACAACACCAGGGGCCAGCATAAAGGGTTTTTAACATCACAAAAACCCCTAAACTTAATAACCATTATAATTTATCTGTCCATTTGATGTCAAATAGAAATAACTTATGCGAATGAATTTTGTAAAAAAGGGACGGTGTTTTTAATACCGATTTGTTGCTCCGCGATTCCTATATCTGTGTGGTCACTCGTATATGTTTTATTCCTCCATGCTCGTACAGTATCAAAATCTGCACATGTGCTGCAGTCATGTTGGTACTTGCTGAGACAGTGCGTTATTATGATTACGTGCAGGTCACCAGTCGCTGTGCCTCTTAGCTGCGCCCTAACACTGCGCGTGTGCAATGGTAAGGTGGCTTTTTCAGAAAACTCTGTGACGCGGCAGTCAACTCTTTATTACGAAATCGGTTGTAACGAAATTCCGATTACAACAAGCACAACTCTGTGGTCCCGGTGAAAACGTGCAATTTCTATGGGGAGAAAATATGTTACAGCGAAATAGCACTGTAAGAAATTCCTGGTACAGCGAAAGGTTTTCGGGACTCCGTTGCCTGTATAACCATTCTTGATGTCCCATTCATATGGCGTTTGCGAATCGCGATGGTAAAAACATGTGCGCGGTTGCACCACACTGGTTCCCGCAGGGCCGAACCGTTGCCAGTGAAGGCATGATGGAAATGCGGCAGGCAGTCAATGTAAAGGTTCTGCCAAAAAAGGGTCGTACCTTCCACTACATCGAATGCAGCTCTATAGTTGCAAGTCGAAAAAACTCTGCTGTCACAAATTTTTCTATGTCTATGTTTGTGTTTTCTGTGTTCGTGAATTTAATTTGAAGTTGCACTGCTTGTACTCAAGCAAGCGTGCTACCACAAAATTTCAAGTCGTGCAACACAAGGCTTATCGCACGCACGCTTACAATGCGATATACAGACATCAGTTGCCAGATTCCTGTCGTCATGACACGCATAGTGCACGATTAAAAATCCATGATATTTTACATTCATTACAGAAACCCCAAAACAAAAATTTCCATCCCATTTCCGATAAAATATGCCCCAAATGAGTTTGCATGACCATTCTTGTATGTCAAAGAGTCCAACTAATCGCCCAACACTGAACTATTCATACTGCTGCAAAGAGATCTGGCGTGCCCGCCAATGAGACTGTGCGTTTTCATGACATACATTTGGCAAGACACAGCTATCCAATCGCAGTACTCATTCAAGACATTATGCTTCCTCAGCGACCATCTCGCGCGCGGGCGGCCGCGCTGCAGTGGGTGAGTGATCTCGGACTACCAATCAATCGTGTCATGCAGCTTGTGTCAAAAATCAAAGGAGGGGCAAAAAATTAAACAAAAAAGTCTCTCCGTGACACAATTTGTGTTAGAAAGACTACTTACATGGATGGGGGCTTTAGTTGATGAGCCTTCACATTCTTGCAGGTACATCCAGGCCTACATGTGCATGCAGGTTAGTTATTGTTGGCTTCATCATCATCCTTGGCGATTGAAAGTCTTTTAAAAATCCCTGGATCAATGCTTTCACATGTATTTGCTTTTTTAAATTTCACATGCACATTAAACATGTTTTCCTATGACAGTGAAGTTTATTATTCTAAACACATCACAAGGTATTTGATTAATCATAACCGAGAGATCTTTTTGAGCAACCATGTTGTCCTAATTTTATTCCGGAAAAACTGAAATACAAGCAGTGACAAGTGAGGAATCAGGTTTTTGCTTCTCTTTTCGTGTGGTTGGAACGAATGTGAGAACAATAAAAAAGATCGTTGATTGCCATGGATGTTGAACAGATGCAGATTTATGGAATCATTTTATAGGTTATAATACACATTCCTGGCTTTGGTTAGATAGACACAATACTTGTACATGTTGTATATCAAGGACAAAAAAGACCCTAAGAGAGCACAAGGCTAGCACAAGCAGCATTCGCATTTTCTGATCCGCCAATAAAAATCTTCGAAAATAAAGTCCAGTGCGGACACGGAAGACCAGCTGATTTTTAATTCCCAACCTGTAGGGCTATGATACATGTACGTGTATACATGTGCCAATTAGTAATACAAAAAGCACTGCCTACAAGCTATTCCAAAACCGCAAACTTAACGGCGGCGATAGGGAAACAATACCTTTTGACAGGCAGGTTGATGGCTGCATGCTGAAGTATCACATTACGTCTTATCTCCTCACCAAAAGAGACAATACAAACGTGATGCTGGATGACTGAAACCACGAAGTATGCAGTCACTGTTGTGGATATAATTGTCTGCTTTCATCTTATGAGGGTTGTGGGAACATTCTGAACAAATTAGCCAGAATACCGAGGTATTGAAATTCAATACCGAATTAGTTGGTATTCCGGTATTCGTGGATTGTTATTCGGCATTGTTCAGTATTAAAAACAAAACCACGGTATTCGGTAATACTGAAATACCGCCCAAGCCAAGTGCTTTTATCAGTTTCATTGCAGAAATTCTGCACAAGTATAATGCACACTATGCAGCAGCAAGTGCCAGGGCAAGTTTGTTATGTTTCTGCTTTTATGTTATTTCATTAATTCTGAAATCTGGAAAGCCAGTGGCAGTATTCTCTGTAGCTGCTATAAAATTATCACGATTACATATGGGTTATGCTGGAACGGTTGCGGCTTGAGCTCCAGTTGCATCCGAGTACAAACGACGACTACATGTGAATAAGGGCCATTTTTCAACTTCGTCTCTGTCTTAGGCTTTGTCTATAAAACCAACCCCTAATTGCAGGCCTGAAGCATTTTAATTAATTTGAAGTACTATAATATTTGGTTCTTTTGCATCAGACTTGATTGTGGCACTGTCAGTCTTACATTGTACTATTGCGTTAACAACTTCAAAGTCAGGTAAAAAAAACATTTGAGACCTGCGACCGAGCTGCAGTCAAGTATTGGAAAACTACATGTACATAGTCCGCCAAAAAGCAGGATGTCTGGCTGCCGATTCCATTCTCAATGTGTGTAGGACAATTTTAACAAATCTTTGTTTTGGAGGCTCTAATACAGATTACAGATTTCTACAATTTCAAAGTAAAAAAGCTGCTAGCTTGTCAGAAATTGTTTGAATAGAAAAGCTCTTGCCTTTAAACTAGGGAAAAATTCTGATTACTCAGTTACTTTTATTCCAATTTCTCACATTATGAAGTTCTAAATAACCTCCCTAAACTTCTCAATGGTATAGCCCACGACATTGTTGTTCAGCGTTCATTCATTGTTGAAGCATGTGAGGCAATATGAATAGTTCATCACAAACCGATGGACGGATTACTGGCCAATGATTGCAGCCACAGTCTCCCTGACATCATTTTTGCACTGCTAAACTGGGCGGGTATCTGGCACACTTTCAAAGATTGGGGCTGCACATACAGTGCTGCCATGTGGTTGGGTTTTGGTGCCCTTCTGTCTCAAAGGGCATTCTGTCTGAACTTTTGATGTCTTCCAGTGCAGTAAGTGGTCACATTCGACCATTACCTTGGGAAATTCTCATTTGTGTAAAATGTGTTTTTTTTCACAAGTGTTTTGAGTTCAATCGCATTATGGTGGATAGAATGAAGCAATAATTTTCAATTATACAAAATAAGGTAAACAATACTTGAACTCAGAATTTCACACTGAGAAAAATTGTTTCATAAACATGAAGTATGACAATTCAGGCATTACTCATCGGACCCACCAAGCTAGCTATTCTACAAACCCTTCACTTAGTTTGGACAAAAATTATGAAACAGAGGAAATTCCAGATTTTTGTGGATGGGGCAGTAAGGCTGTTCTACATTTACTTGTTCCAGTCACAAAGTTCAAAACTTCAAGACACAAAATAACTAGCATCAAAAAAATGGATCTGTGTGTAATTTGAAACATCCAGATTTATATAACGGGTTTTGCCCTAACCCAACGTATATTAATAAGCACTGTATGCTCAGTGCTTGTCTGCTTACGAAAAAAACCTCACAAGCTTACTCGGGTGGGACTCGAACCCACGACCTCCTGCTTACTAGTGCAGATGTCGTAACCACTCGACCACCAAGCTTTCCAGGGTCGGCTGGCCGGTTTGAGTCAAGTGAAGCAGCAGGTACTGCGAACTATTTTCAAGATGTATTTTTGCGTTGGAGAGATGTAAATTTATATAACAGGTTTTGCCCTTACCCAACGTATATTAATAAGGGCAATGCCAAAATACATCTTGAAAACATCCAGATTGTTCGGAATGAATTTAGGAACCCATGAACTACAAGTAGTTTACTTCCTTTCAACATGACACAGAAGCCTTGGATACTTGCAGTTGGCAACTCTTGCTACATTTTTGGACTAAGGTTAATAGGAGGAAAGGTTTAAGTTTGTTGAACTGAACTGCAGCTGGCCCAGTTGACCACAAGTCTGTCAGTGGAGACTGCCGAGATAAAGCAGGTGTGCCCTGGATCATGATCATGTACAGTGTGGTAGTATGTGTAACTTAATCGGTACTCCATAACAATCACTACTCATTTTTCTACAGTTACTACATGTAATCGTGCTGCCGCAATTAATCGATTAGTTGCAAATCCACTAGTAGTGAAATGAGTAGGAGGAACTAATCATGATTAATCGAGATAATCGCCCAGCAGTAGTATCAAATGTGGTCTCTGAATAGCATAAGAAGATTAAAACTTTTTAGTTGGCTTTTCCAAGCCCTGAACTCGGCCTGATTTGGAATCTATAGATGGCACTAAAGAAAAAGATCTTTATGCATATCAGATGGTCAATGAATTTTGATGTTCGTCACCTGTTAGCCTGGAGGATGGCTAGATGTCTTACCCGTGTTCTGCCAAAGGCTGGTGTGACTGTCAGAAGGGGTTGATAGTAATGGAAGATGCTAAAGGACATGTCCAAAGAACTTTATAAGACTGTGCAGCCATGAGTGTGGTTGATAACAAATTGTTCATTCTTTTTTCCTTTTGTAAAATTAAAGATGGAAGTCCTGAAGAATGCAAACAAGAAACAGCATTAACCTGTAATGAGCAACACAGTTGTCAAGGCAAGATGCTGGAGATCAATATTGATATCCCTGGAACTTCTCACAGCAGTGACAGAAAGTAAGAATGAATTGTAAATGTCTGTTCCCTCTTTGTAGTAGTGTTACGTGTAAGATTGAATGTCTTAACTTGTGCATTTAGATCTAGATGACTAGTCAGTCAGTGCTGATGACATATGCTGCAAGGTATGAGACGGAGAGAACCCCCCTGCTTTGTGTTGGTCATGATCTCGCAGGAATCTGGGGAATTCCTTGCAGACATCTGGGGGGACATGTTAAGTAACAATAGTCTGGAGTGTGTATAGGGATTGGACATGTTGGGGGGTACCCCTCGGTCTCATTTCTTGCTGGGTGTAGCTGATGAGTCTGAATGTGTGATTGCTTTCTCAAAACAGTGTGGATCTGACATGGATCTGTTAAGGGTCACTTTTGTGAATGAAAATGTCCCTGATGTGCATTTACGGGTAGTATTGGAACCAGGTACATGTACATGTACCTGGTTCCAGTACTGTTGGTACATGTAAATAAACTCAAAACATACTCAAATGCCTTATCAAGGGACGACAGCAGAATTATGAAAAAAATTATTTTTTTTTTAAATGTCAAGAGGAATGATAGTCATGAGTCTCATAAACTCAGTCACACACTAAAGATGCATTCTGCACAAAGTTGTCCTGTTGGTCAGTGTTTTGTTTTTCTTTCTAAGTGGATTTATTATTTTTTCTTCATGCTGAAAAATGTGGCATTGTTTTTAACATTGTTCGTCACCACAGTTACGAGTGTGCAAAGGCCACATTTAGCCAACAGCAAATATCACACACATTTTGCCTCAGTAAAATTTTCCCTAGGACTCTTTCTATTACTCAGTAACGATACTCTTTTTTGTGTGGTTTCAAGTTTCGTGGTCTGATATCCATCCATTTGATATCTACATGTACGTTCCTAATGGCAACAAAACAAATAATAAAAGCCACACCTCGAAGTAAACCCTACATGTGCTTGTGCCGACTCAAGTGTTGACATCATGGACATCCAGCAAATACCATTTCACCCGCCAGTTTTGGGTTCTCTGCAATTTTCGTCAATGACAGTTGGTGTATGTCCGCAGAATTATGAGCATGATTCTTGTTATAGGCATTGTACTCCTTAAATTTTGCTGTGATTTTGCATAAACAGCTTTTTTACACACTGGTGTATGGGTAATTCCAGAAATTAGGGGTCCAAAAGTGTGACTTTTTGTGTCCTTGTTACATCTGACCTTAGTTATTTGACATGGAAATATAGTCGTTTTCAAAGTATTACTATTTTTTTGACAGGTAATTTGCATTAATTCATCACTCTCAGAAATTAGAAAATGTGTTCTGAACTTACAAAATCATACATGTATGTCAGATGTAACAGGGAAACGAAAAAAAATGGTCCCGTAATTTCTGGAATTACCCATACACGTGTGTTAGAGGATACATTCTTGTTGACATGCAATCAAATTCAAGGGCAGTTGTATAACTCTGGAATTGGTGGGAGAGTAGGAAGTCTGCCTTTCTTTGAGAAGTATTTAGCCATCTGCGGAGCGTCACGGTTCGTCTAACCGGTCCAAAGACACCTTTATGGCATTGGAGAACTCATGGGTCTTCTTGTCTGCGTAACTTTGTTTTTCTTGGGCTTTGCGGATCCACCAGGCATTCTGAATCTCTCGAAGGTCACGTACATTGGCTCGCTCTTTTTTCCATTTCTGTAGGAGAGAGCTGGATGACGGATTGGTAAGGCGGGCCTTGAGAGCTGACTTCTTCTCAAAGAGGGGGAGAATCTCATTGGAAGATTTATCGAACCGATCAAGGTTCCTTTTAGTGATGCCGAGTGTTTCTTCTGACGAGAGCATCTGAAGTATTAATACCCATATATGTTCAATCTTGAAGATGCTCCCTGTATCATCGGGATATCGTCAGTAGCCATTGTAGCATCCTGCCTGTGTTGATTTGGATGTAATTGAGACGAGTGTCAGGGTCTGCACAGAGTTGACTTTGAACTTCAGGGTTCAAGAGGGTGGCTCTGTTGATATGCGGTTTCAGGGGATTGTTTCCTTACAGGATGTTGAAGAACTGTCCGTTGGATGGTCCGTCCAGCATTCTGCTGCGAGTGTGGACCGGTTAATGAGCACGTCACAGATGTCGCAGCACCTTTTAGATGTGGTCCAGCTGGTGCCAATGTTTAGATCTTGAGTGCATCCATGTTGTTGAGTAGGTGAGTTGTCTCCCAAGGCTGTTGTGCCCTACCTGCCTGGATGCATGCATGTACAATGTAGTTACATGTATTTTGACCGAGATGCATCAGACAGGTTTCCCTATTTGCATCACTTTCTTTTTTTTTGCATGGTGGCGGCGAGGCAGGAACCAGTGTACTGAACTTCATGGCTCAGTTTAAAGTGCTTTTGAGGTGCTTTAAATTACATCTGTTGAAAACTATACTGAAAGGTCTTTGTTGATGAGAGTTTTGGTTTTAAGTCATCTAGTAGAAACATATTGACTTCAAACTTTAAACGAGTCCAATTCCAATTGATTTGCCTGGTTGTGAACCAAATGTTCTTCAAAATGTACGCTTTCTGCCTAATTATCACCAAATGTTCATTTTACAAATTCGAAGGTGCAAGTTTGTATTCTAAATGATCATGTCGACCATGCCACATTACTTAATCACCTTAAACTGTGTATTTGGATAGAAGTTTTTGCACTATTAGACTAGGTTATGTCCTATGTTAATGACTGATTGCAATTTGTCAGCATCAAGGAAGCAGGCTCTTTGAATATCTCTCTTGCTTATGGGCAACTATAGGGATTAGCCCTTAGACTTGTATTGTTTTCACAGAACATAACACCACTCAGAAAAATCATTGGACAATATGGTATTTGCTATCACTGCTTGGCAGATAACACCTAATTACATGTACATGTATGTGTTTCATTCAATCCCAACAACATACTTGTAAGGTCAATTCAGCAATATAGTAGATGTAAGCAAACATGCATTGATGAAGTAGGTTCCTGGATGATCATGTTGGTGATCCGTTCATCATACCATCAAACCAAGTTAGAAATCTCAGTATTATTTTTGATTCATCTGTGTCCATGCAACCTCACATAACAGCAATCTCTAGAAAAGTCTGCCTGTGGATCTTCAATATTGGACACATACATGTACATGTATAGAAACATCTTGACAGAAACCCCACTGAAATACATGTTCATGCTTTCATCACATCCAAAATAGACGTGAGCAGTTCACTTCTCTATGGCAACAAAGCATTCCAGCCATAAATTTTTCTCACCAGTAAACATTCTCAATTCACACCTATGTTAGATCTCTATTGACTTTCAGTATCACACAAAATTAACTGCAATCTTACCCTATTTGTTTATACAGAATTATTCACAACAATGTCTCAACGTACAAATCCATCAAATCAAACTCATTCACCTACATGTTTACACCTCAGCACACACATTGCACTGTGCTCGATGCTCAAATGAGCTCATGATGCTCCATGAACCCAGGACATACGTGTAGAAATTTTTATTGGAGGTGACAGATCCTTTTCAGTTGCTGTAGCCTGCTTTTGGAACAACTTCCTCAACTGTCAACATACATGTACAAGGGGCTGTTGAACTGAGTGCCATGCTGACTGGCATCAAATATAGTTAACTCACAACGTCATGTAAAAAAGACGTTTTTTTCTACTTTTGTGAAAGTATAGTAGTTTGATTATTTAGAAGTATCAATAGGACTTAGGAAATAGGACTTTTGGGACAAACAGTCCCAACCAAATTTAGTATATGTGGCCAAGCACATGTAATCAAGTAAAGACCTTATTCATGGAGAAGCCATTTGAGTCAAGTTCCCTGAATCTGTCATACTCAGTGTAATGTGTTAAATGGAATGGTGCGAGACTATTTGGGGTTCCAAGTGTAGCCCAGTGTGCTGTGTTTGTGCGCCCTCTTGCAATATTGTTATGGCCATGCCTTGCACCCCGTGTTACTGCGTGCGGTGATTGCCATGTTTCCTGATGTTTTGCAAAAGTTCTGACAGAAAATAGTCATATAATAATCCCAAATCAGCGTGTGTTATGAAGGTGTAATCTCCAATTTATCCAGCAAACTATATTGATTCTTTGCATGTGATCATTGGTTCTCAGGTGAGTTATAATTATTAGAAAATATTGTGATGAAAATACCTTCCTGGGAAGCCGATGGGTATGTTTGTATTTCATTAAAAAGTCCAGGGGGCTAGCGTAAAGCATACCGTCCAGTGCATATCGGGACCATGTGTACATGAAAGAAGCATATCTAGACATGACCAACATACAAGTATTTAAAAGCTTTGTAATTTTAAGTGATTTGGCATATAGAGGGTTTCTGGTAGTTGGATCAACATGTTCCATGAATTATTCTTGTTCATGTTATAACTGTGTTTTTTAAGTGCATTTTAAGGTTAGATACATGTATGTCATGTCATGTCAATCCCCACTGAGAAAGATTTAATCACTTGCTGCCAGGGGACCCATTTTCGAGCACATACATGTAGGCCTTATACATGAAGCTGGGGGGCCTGAAACCGGGACAAAAGAGCTGGGCCTTGTAACAAAAGACCTTGCTCAGTACAAAAGACTGGGCTGCTGGGCATTACTGACTTTTTTCATTCTCAGTAGTGGAGAGAATCCAACCTTGTCTTGAAATAGTATACCACGGTTTTGGGCATTTAGTGTGAGTGATTACTTTCGGCGACAAAAGCGCTCCACCACCGCAGCGATGAGCCACACAGCACCGCTGCATGCTAATCTGACCCCTATTGAAAAGAAGTCAGCAGTACACTGAGCCAGGTTCGTGAACAAAAGAAAGTCACATAACACCACACAAGGCTGCAGGCCTTGCTGAAATACTTGGGCGTCAGTAGATTTCGTCTGTCAGACAACAGTGGCCACCAGACAGTAATTTGTGTGGGTGTAAACGTCCATTAATTGAAACGATAAATTTTTGAAGATTTTTGAAAACTGAAAATCTTGAAATTTGCCGGTATGTGTGCACTGCATTTTTCAAACAACCTGGCAGCATGTGGTTAACCACATCGTGCTGGGGCATCTTTCAACGTTGATGATGCTGGGCCAGCATGACTATCATTTTTTCCGTTTTTCAAAATCCTTCAAAAATTCTTCATTCCATTTAACGGTCGCTTATGGCCGCACAAAGTAATCTTTAGGCACTACTCTAAGTTGACAGGTGACCTTTATTGACGCCCGAGTATTTCAGCCAGGCCTGCAGCCTTGTAAACAGAGCCCAGATTGTGCGGTGTTGTATAACTGTCTTTTGTTCACGAACCTGGCTCAGTGCGCTGCTGCTGACCTCTTTTCAATAGGGGCCAGATTAGCCTGCAGCGGTGCTGTGTGGCCCATCGCTGCGCTTGTCCCTGGTGGTAATCCGCTTGCTCTCAATGCCCCAAACCCTGGTATACGGTTTCAAAACAAGGCTGGATTATCACCACTTTTGAGAGTGAAAAATGTCGGAAATGCCCAGCAGCCTGGTCTTTTGTTCAGAGTACTGTCTTTTGTTACAGGGTCCTGTTTCCTTTGTCCGAGTTCGGACACCCCGGCCACACATATAAACCATACGGCTCCGATTTCGGAGTCCCCGGCAGGTAGTGGGTAAAGGTCATGCATGCGTACTGTATTTTGGAGCTACTGAACATGATGCTTGTGGAAGGGCATGATTATGTGTTTATAGCTGTCACTTAGTTGGCACCTGTAAGTTCCAGGTATACTGCTGGACTCATAATTTCAGTATATGTGTATGGAATGCCGCTAATATGTTACAGTATAATTACTTCATAAGTTTGTTGTTCTGTGAGAAGAAAACATGTGTAAAGTACAGGTCAGAATTTTAGCAGACACGATCAGTGAACCTGACATGCTGTTCAAAGCACGCTTTGCGGTTTTCACGTGTATTGCTGGTCCAAAGCGCGATAAGCCTGACCCTGGTGACCGACACGCAGTGAACCACTGCACATGCAGAGCTGTCACTCCAGCTTCACGTATGCGTGTACATCATGTACATGCACATGTACAATGTATGGCAGTGCACTGAATAAGTGAAATCACATACACGTACATGAACTCGTAGTGCCTGGCTAGCAAGATGACCATCTTGAAGTATTGAAATATGTATCACTATCACAGCTGTTCTCTTTTCCCTGTGGATCGTGAAAGTTGTTCAGTCGGATTACATCTTGAAAATGTCAAATTTCAGTGATTAACTAGCCAGTAGTCCACCATATGTGTTTAGCTACTACTAAACTTTTTGTCAAACAAACTTTTTGTAAGCTTTAAATTTTAAACTCATGGGATTGACTGGAGTGACGACTTATATAAGTCCTTGCCCAACGTATATATTAATAAACACTGTATGCTCAGTGCTTGTCCGAGAGCTTGCGAAAAAAGTCACAAGCTTACTCGGGTGGGACTTGAACCCACGACCTCCTGCTTACCAGTGCAGACGTCTTAACCACTCGACCACCGAGCTTGCTGGGGTCGGCTGGCCGGTCCGAGTCAGGTGAAGCAGCGGGTACCGCGAACTATTTTCAAGATGTATTTTTGCGTTGGGGATGTAAATTTATATGACGGGTTTTGCCCTTACCCAACGTTTATATTAATAAACACTGTATGCTCAGTGCTTGTCCGAGAGCTTGCGAAAAAAGTCCCAAGCTTACTCGGGGCACTACTTTATCCGTTGTGTGCAGCCAGTGCATGCACAGTGCTAGCGCTAGTGAAGACCTGACTCCTTCCATTTAGGTGCGATCTTTGCCATTCAGTTTGGTCCTAATATTGTCACAATCAGAGCAATTTTTTATGGTACATTTTCCAGCTCAAAGGCCGAAAACTGATGGGAAAAATCCCCACCTCATATTGAATTTTATATTCATGCGATTTTGAGCACACAGTTAGCTTGAGTATGTATGCTAGGATCATCGCCGTGGGGGCCGTCTTGACTAAAATTTGGCTAGCAGACCAGCAAGGTCAAACTCTGTCTACATTTTGTGGATTTCTTTCAAAATACTTTTCTCTGATTTAGGAAATGTTTTGTCCTCAAAACTGCTAGTTATAATCGTCTCTGTTGAAAAATTGATTTCATGCTCGAATATTTTCTGTGTCTAATTTGGAAGTTTTGGGAGCAATTCAGACATGAACCAAAAGTGTTGTCCATGTGGCAGTTTCTTCGATCCTGTATGGACAAACAAAGCACTTTATCTTCGTAAATGATTTTGTGATGCCTGCTACATACAAGGTAAACTACTGACAACACTTCCCTGAGATTTGAAGATAACTTGAGCTGCAGTCAAACTGAATACTTTTTGATGTGGGAAATTAGGAAACTGACTGCTCCGGTCAACAAAGGCCTGGCTGTTCTGGGGTTTGCATGTAGCGTGTGCATGTTTATACTCGGCAGATTGGATTGCAGTGTCGGCGTTCTCTGTTAATCAGGGGTCAGCGTGTTTCGTGTTTGTGGTTAACTCCTTTTGTGTTTGTTTGACTCGATACACGTTGACATGCTAAGCATGTTTGCATGTCGGCTAAAAATCTGACCTGTTTCGTACATGTACATATTGTGGCGGTTTCGTCTAAAGAACTGCATCAGGACGAGCTCCCAATCCACGGCAGCGAGCGATCTTGCTGGGCAGGCAGGTGAAGCGTATACACCACTCACCCACACACTCAGACACCCACACTGACGGAACTGACGGCGGCACAGAAATCAAAGGGGCAACAGACACTGATATTCAGGAGACACTGGTTTAATCTTGGTCTTCTAGGTTTTGGTTAGAACAGCTCTCCTACGCTGCTGACAGTGTTGACGCCGTGCTTGCCAACCAGTGGTAATAGTGCACATACGCCTGTCTAATTTACCTATTTCATGGGAAAGGTCCCTTGGTAGAGGCTGTATCCATATTACATGTATAACACAATTTTTTTATTCAAGTGTTATCAACTTAGTTTTGTTGTAAGTCTATCAAAAGTATGTTATATTTTTTTCAGGGTCACAAGTAATTATGACTGGTCAAAGCAAATCCAGTTGCAGGTCAACCGCTTTAACAAGGCTTTTCAGCTGCAACTTCACAAGGCAAGTACACCACCTATGCCTTGAACAAATTTGAAGGAACGTATAGTATTTTTTTTAATTACATGTATATTCATTAATTGTGTATGGTGAAGTCAAGGACACACGGAAGAACAACTTTTTATAACCAAGGATCTTTGTTGTGCCAGGCATACCTATCAGAAAGTGTAGCAGTTTGTGTACAGGCACATAATTAATATCAGTATATTCATTACTCCCAAAAAAACCAAGTATATGAACACAGAAGTTGTGTTTTTGGACAGCGGTGCTATGTTACTGGCTAGCAAAATTTATCAGCACACGATAACAGTTACACAAAGTGCAATTCTTAAAAAGTACAAAAAAAAAGGGTGTCCACGAGAGGACCACGCAGAATGTGATAAGGTGGGGGTCAATGGATTTGGCTGAAATATGCTATGTATGGGGTCACATATAGCCTTGAGGTTGTGCAAACTTTTATATCAATCTGACCTGATCTTCAGGAAAAATGGCCCAATATATACTTTTTTAGTAAAAAATGTGTGATTTTCATAATTTGGGCCTAAAATTTTATACGCTTGCCGTTTTACAATGGAAAGCACTAGAGTGAAATTTGCAGGGTTTTGAGCTTGCATCCTGCCCTAAACCTGATGTCGAAATTGAGGGGGAAAAGTGTATTTTGAGACAGAGGCAAGCCTTTACTCAGGAGTACCCCTAAATTTGTGTCAAAATTAGAGCTATCTTTGAGTAGCTATGGGGTCATTAGTGCAGGTCTTGAATGAAACTCTGATGAAAGAAAGTCCTTATTGTGGTCTTTTGGCAGCATCAATAAAATATTTGTCAGCAGTTTTTATTATGGACTTGCAGGAGCCTTATTTTAGCCTCATATTGTGTATTTAGACGTCTATCAGTCGAAATTGGTACCAGTTTTGATTTTGATTGCTCGTTTTTTATGGTAGTCTTGATGCATTGTAAAGAAAGAAAAACTCTATTAACCTAAATGATACCATTATTTATCCTTACATGTTTTATTACTCTGGTATTATGGTGAAAACGACAGATTTTCTTGGGATGAATAGTATCCTAATTACACAAACTGGGCTTTTGTTGCTTGTCAGTATATTCTGCAGATATCATAAGGATCATGATTCATCTCGTATTTGTAACCCCTTTATGCTAGCTTTTCAGCTTTCTCATTCATATGGTCACATCAGTACATACATGTGCATGTATCAGTGCAAGCTTTTGGGCGTAAAATTGGCAGGTCATTGTTGTGCTGGTCAAAACATTGTACACTGTCTTGCTGCAAAGCACGGGCCATTCTAGACTACGGCAGTTAGTTGGAAAATAAAAGAAATACACATAAAATAACTCTAGTTTAATTGATAAAATAATACAAATGTGGCAATACTCATTTCTTTATCGTACAGTCTATATTAATTTACTGTGCGAAAAAAAATCAATATTACACAGATGGTATTGAAAGCATCTGAGTATGCAGCTCCATTCAAAAAGATTTCAGCGAGTGGTTTATATGCTCTGCAACAGTGCAAACAAATGTAATAAATGTAAATATCATGTAACTGACACAGTCATATAAAAGTTTTGCAGAAAATACAAGGGATAGAGACACTTTTACATCCATCAACACCCTAAAAAAATTAAAACAAAAATGGGGGAAAAAAAACCTAAAAAAATAAACCAACCACCTAAAAAACTTGGATGAGTCCATGTCGCAAAACCTTACCCAACTCAAAAGGCCATGCCTTGTATGGGAAACAAGTTGGGAATGATTGTTCTGGGAATGAACGCAAATCATTAAATGATACGAAAACCCCTAAATCACAATGAAATGAAACCTTCATAATCAAGTTAACAACACAATAATGGAGCTTAACTTACGTAAAAATATATGGATGCTTAACCCTCAGGTTATAGCTTCTAAAAGCACTATAATTTTAGGGCTCTCAGACACAAAGTTGGAGACCGTGAACACAAAAACTGTCCATACATGTCAAACAGTTAAACTAAGCAACGTACCATGCATATCCAAGGTGCGCTGCCACCTAGGTATGGCACGCCTGGGAATATCACCTAACTATGGAGTGCAAAAATATACAAAATTAAAGCTTGGGTACAGCACATTCCCCCAGACGTCCTATAGACGTCAAACAGTTTGTTGATGACAAAGACCAAAGTATCTGCTCAATCTGCTTCAATTAACAGAATTAACTCATGTACAGGTCTGCAGTAAGTTTTGCCTGTTCATGACAAACGAATGTGCACCTCTTGAACCAACCCCTCATCTCCAGGACTAACACTGTCAACAGTCCCCAATGGCCACCGGTTCCTACTGACGTCCTTATCCCTCAACATCACTACGTCCCCAACAGCCATGTTCCTTTCCGGGCTGATCCATTTACGCCTCTGCTGAAGACTCTGGAGGGAGCGGAGTCTCCATAGTTTCCAGAAACGGTCAGCGAGAATCTGCACCATCTTCCACTGAGCCGTGTACATGTTGGAAGTACAATCTTCGATGACTACCTCCTCAACACTCCCGTGTTTCTGAGTCAACAGCATTGATGGTGTGAGTAATGAAATGTCTTCTGGATCAGAGCTCAATGGGACGAGAGCATTACTTGACCGAGCCCAGTCTAATGTGGCTTTTGCGTTTCCCGGGTTCGCATTCAAGACCTCCCCACCTAGTTTATGGCCTTTCTAGTGGTAAACGACCCACGATATAATGGCTTCAATCAGTACACGGCCATGTGTGTCCAATTTTAGGTCTGATTTATGGCGGTTTATGGTGGTTTGTCTGCAGTAGGCACTGTATGTGTGGTTGCAGCGCGGCCTGGCTGCAGGCAGGAAAGTGTGGTAGTGAACTTATGTGTGAGTGATCAACGTACATGTATGTACAGCAACTAAATGTACACTGCACATGTAGCTTCACCTTGACGTCCTGTACATACTTACATGTACATATGTACATGTACAAGCACATGTACTGTACATGTACCTGTACATGCACATGTACATGTGGGTACTTGTCATTGTGTGACCACTTGCATGAAATTCCGCAATAATTTATGGCCAAAATAGGCCTACAGCGCAATTTTGATGGTCAAGATGTAATAGTTCTTGTGTATTCGAAAACAACATTACTTCTTATAAGTTCAATTGTTTTCCTGTCCTTGGCTGTTTCAAACATAAAAAGAAAATGGGTTCAATCTGACCACTTTTCCAATCATAAAGGAATTGTCTGAGAGGATCAAAACTGGAACAAGAATACGCTCTCACATAAGTCTTCCATGTTTCTCAACCCTAGTCATTTGTATGGTGGGGTAATTTACAGTAAAGTGAAGCTCAACTGAATACATAATACTGTTGTATATTAGCCTATTAAACAAACTTACGAAATGGAACGCAAGGCACTTCTGCTCAGTCAGAACTCTTCTCATGTATTCATGTCACAACCTCCATGTTACATTACGTCCTTCATTTTCCATGTCAACCCAAAGAGGGCGCTATGCAAACTTGTGGACACAACAAATACACTACTTAAAAGAATTTAAGGAACAAGAGAACAGAATGACACGCATGATTGCACCAACATTTTGAGTATCTTGTTTGAGAACCGATTGACAACACCTGAATGATTTTCACATAACTTTAATGCCTCTTGTTCCGAAACGGTAGCCCATATAGACAATGACAAAAACATTCTGTTCTCATGTTCCTCTAATTCTTTTGAGTAGTGTATTCAAAACCATGAAGAATTTACCGCAAATGCAAAAGTTGAGAAAATGCTTTGCTGACAACAGATATGCATGGAAGTTTGGTCGGCCCGGCTGTCCGGGCTGCTAAGGATTCAAAGCTGAGAAACCATCATGCAGGCTTGTGCTGTTCGTAAAATAAATGCCAACATCATATCTTGTACAAAATGTTACCGATGCCAGTGATCGACCCATGTTCTCAACGCAATGAAAGGTGGAACAGCGTCTCGTAATGCACCGCCTCACAAAAGATATCCATGCCGGTGTCAAGGTTGATCCGCTCTGTGCATTTTCTTGGTGAGAAATTTACACAAATATTTTACTGTAAAGTGACACAAGACCCGATCTCATTTACTTCTGCCCTCAGTCCTCAAACAGACGCACTACATTTATACAGACTGAAATTTAAGTCTAATGGCCGATGTGAAACATCAGATATCTTCAGTAATCTTTCCTGGACGGACTCATAAACCTTTGAATTAATTTTCACCGCTCCTGCGCGCATTCACGGTATGCAAAAATGTCCAAAAATATTATTCCACAAAGACTGCATTTATTTGTTCACCCCATTAACCCGGACTTGGTATTACAAGTGTGGACATAGTAATTTTTGTATGTCCACATTGTGTACCACCGTGAAACAATAACAAAGTCATTTGTTCTTTTTTTTTATTTCATTACATTTTCACCCACAACCTCCTAAATCTTTTTTAGAGTACCATGGCTCGCCATAGTCACTTAAGTTAAGCCAAAAATATAGGCTTCCTATATGCAGTTTCCCGGGGAGGGGGGCTATTTCAAGTTCCCGGATCTTGTTCCAGCTCGACTGGAGAAAAAAAAGGAGAAATAGGGATCAGAGAACATTGGGACTGGCAAACATACGGACGCGGAAAAATTTAGACTGTGGGTAACATGTGGACCTTGCGAATTGCAGCCTCCCTTAAACTGTGTCTGTGTTGTAAAATCAAATTGTACATGAGCCACTTAGATGAAATTTAAAGCTAGTGCATGACCCGCCCCCGTTTGATGGAGGCGAGTGCCTACCTCGCCCCTGATAGATGGAGGCGTGTTCATTCACAGTTGGGTTGTACAAGAAATGTAAAAGCGTGTGTTGAGTATGCCCCCGTTTGATGGAGGCGAGTACCTACCTCGCCCCTGATAGATGGAGGCGCATTCATTCACAGTTGGGTTGTAAAAGCGTGCGTTGAGTATGCCCCTGTTTGATGGAGGCGTGTGGCTGCCACGCCCCCGATAGATGGAGGCGTGTTCATTCACAGTTGGGTTGTACAAGAAATGTAAAAGCGTGCGTTGAGTATGCCCCCGTTTGATGGAGGCGAGTGGCTGCCTCGCCCCCGATAGATGGAGGCGAGTTCATTCACAGTTGGGTTGTACAAGAAATGTAAAAGCGTGCGTTGAGTATGCCCCCGTTTGATGGAGGCGAGTGCCTGCCCCCCGATAGATGGAGGCGCCTTCATTCACAGTTGGTTCGTACAAGAAATGTAAAAGCGTGCGTTCAGTATGCCCCTTTCATCGTTACTGTTGTGATGTCCATCATTCTTAAAATGAACTGATTCTAATTCAAATTGGATGCTATTTCCAAATTGGATGTGTTGGTAAAAAATTTGAATTACGAATGAGGTGTTGTCATTCAAATTATAATAACTAGATACTCAAATAAAATACTTGGTATTGTCTGAATGCATTCAAACATGTACACAACTTTACTAACGAAATGGAGCAGGGAAAAGTCTGCAGGGTTTAGTATATGTTATCTTGATTATAACAAAAAATGTGTGCCAAAATTGCTCCAAACTATGTGAAAGAGTCAGAGCTGGAAAAACGTTTTCACAAAACATGTGGGAGGCCTGGAATTCGACATGACTTTTTAGGATTAAATTAAATAAATAGCCAAAGTCTTCAGATGAATGACACAAAAGTAATAAATACCGTAAATAATAATGATGATCACCACACAACATGCTAAGCTACAGTGAACTCAAAGTTAAGGTGATACACACTTTCTGTCATTTTTGAGAATTTGTGTTTACTTAATCAACTTGGAAAACTATTTACATGTATCTCTGAAAACGCACGGGTTTCATTTCCCATGAATATGAGGTTTTATGTCAACCACAATGGAGCATAAGAATGCCCAAACTAAAGAACTAACTTTACTCGATTTTTCGGGAATTAAAGTACGTTGCCTGTTCTGTATAGCCAGGAATTAAAACGCTGACACCGTGGGATTTAGTGAGGATTACCTTATTTGCTTTGCAACTTTCGCACTGTTGGTTGTCACTAGTAAATGTATACAATATAACATGATCGCATGCCTTTATTGCTTTGTCAATGTCAAAACACTAACAGTTCATCTCCTGATTGGTTCATGAATATTGCAAGGGAAAGAACTTCCGTGGATTTGCGCGCTCGTTCCTTCCTCCGTGGTTATTATATAGAATGAACAAAATACGAATGCTTTCCAGAATAAATAGCTTCAAACTTTAATAACTAGAATAGGCCTACAGGGGTAATAATGACACACGCATGAAACAGAAAGTAATATGCTTAAACAAGAAAATATAAGTATTTCTCCCATAATATCATTCACTGGTGCACCCTTATTATGAATGGATGAGGCAAGCAGACCACTGTGCCTGTGCCACTGATATAGAGATCATGCAGTGGCCAGTGCACATAAACCTATGCAACTTGGCCCTGTCCGATTCGGGGTCAGCTGATTGATACTCTCACTCCTGCGGTTTCTTTTCTTTTGGGATCACCTGTTACCCACAATTTCAGGGACAAGTGATATATACCCGTTTAGCGTTGGACCTCCATGAAAACGAAGAAAGCCACATTAGACTGTGCTCGGTCCAGTAATGGGTCGAGCGTTGACTATAGCCATAACCTCAGCTATGAAGGTTACTAACTTTTCATGAGTAAGACTTCGGTGCGTGGTCTCGAGCAGGATGCTGTTGAGAATCCTCTTGGTCACAGCAATCAATCTCTCCCAAGCTCCTCCCATGTGAGGGGCGTGGGGAGGATTCAGCTTCCACTCTGTGTCATTCTTCTCCAGATAAAACTGGAAGAGCTTGTCATTCATCACTCCAACAAAGTTCGACCCCCAGTCAGACCAGAACACTTTAACTTTGCCTCGCAGGGCTGTAAATTGTCGTAATGCATTGATGCAGATTGATGTGCTCAATTCCTCAAGAACTTCGATATGAAAGGCCCTTGAAGTGAGACATGAGAATATCATTCCCCATCTTTTACTTTGAGCGACGCCGCCTCGGGTTGTTGGTTTTTGTGACATGAACTTTCCCCTCTTGTCTTATTTCGGTGTCGTCCTCAGGGTTTACCAGTGGAAATTTTGATGTCACTATCTCTGTTGGTACCAGCACTGGCTGCTGGGGACCTGTGAGCCAAGGGGAACTCTTCAAATTTCCGTGTTTCAATCGGACGTGTGCCACAGTCTGCAGGATTCTTGTCTGTGGGTACATACCTCCATTGGCAGGGTTGGGAGAATTCTAGAACCTTGTGAACACGATTTGCGACATAAGTATGAAATCGTCTGGTAGTGTTGTTCAAATACCCCAGAACAATCTTACTATCAGTGTGGTAAATCACTTTCAAGGGCTGAATGCCCAACTCGCTGCACACCACTTTGCCGATTTCCATTGCTAAGACTGCAGTACAAAGTTCAAGTCTAGGAATAGTGTGGCCTGATCTGGGAGCTAGCTTTGATTTCCTGAAGACAAATGCTGCTTTTGGCTCCTTTGCATCTACTAAGTATGCAGCCGCTGCAACTGCCACTTCAGAAGCATTGCAGTATATACATGTGCAGCACTCCACTTTCAAGGCAAGTAGGGTAGGTGCAAAGAACTGACAAGAACTGCAGCTCAGCCAGCCCAGACTTCCATGACTCCCAAGCAGCCCTATAAACTTCAGGAAGACTATCATCCCAACTGACATTGTGGGTGGTCATATCTCTGAACAGAGCTCTTGCTTGTACCATGACTGGTGCGAGGAAACAGAGAGGATCAAATACACCATTAACTGTTGACAAGATGCCTCTCCTCGTGTAGGGTCTTTTCTCTAGATTGGTATGAAACCTGAAGGTGTCATCACTCACGGTCCAACGGAACACCTAGACTTCACTGTGTAGGTACACCATCACTGAGTGTCAGGTTCCTGATTTTTTTCTGGACCTCTTCTGCCTTGAATGCATCGAGTACTGCCTGGGAGTTTGAAGCAATTTTGTGCTGATTTATGCCGGCCTTCTCCTTCATCATGGCTTTGGTGCACTTCATAAGTGAGATGGCCGTGTCACTGTCATCACATGACCTGAGTCCGTCAACCACATAAAAGTCGTTGAAGATGAAGTCTTTGACATCAGGTTAAGCATCACAAGCCAGGTCCCTCAGGCCATAATTTGCTACTGCCGGAGAAGGAGTATTGCCGAACACATGGTTCAGCATATGATACTCAGTGAGAGGTTTGTTGAAGTCGTTGCTCTCATGCCAGAAGAAACGAAGGAAATTCCTGTGTTTCTCTGACACCGAAAAGCAACAGAACATGGACTCAATGTCTCAGCAGACTGCCACTTGCCCTTGGCAAAACCTCATCAGGACACCCACCAAGTCATTGGTAAGGTAGGGGCCCTTCAACAGTACCTGGGTGAGTGGCCCTGGAATTGGGCTGAAGAATAAAAAACACCTCTGATCTTGTCTGTCTTCTTGGGGTGGTACACTCCGAACAAAGGTAAGTACAGCACTCTTCATCTGCTTGCAGAGGTGGAGCGACTTCGGCATATACCCGAAAAATAACCCCTTCCATGAATGTCAGCATGTGTCCTCTCGACGGGATCCCTGTCCAAGCTCTTTCGGAGAGTTTGAGCTCTCTTCAAAGCTTGCTGCCGATTATTGGGCAGTCGGACTCTTGGCTCTTTGAAGGGTAATGGTGCTGTCCTCTTGCCATGTTGAAGGTTTCCTTCTATATGAGGTCAACAAACTGCCTTTCTTCAATGGACAGGCTAACACCGTCAGCTTCATTGTCAAACATGCTTCACATGGAACTCATTCGGACATTGTTCAAGAAAAGTTGGACGTCCTGTGGAAAGCACCCGAGTTCACAGGGATACAATTTTGTCCCAATGGCCGTCACCTCTATGGACACCCCGAAGGCACACTTCACCAAGCTTCATCTTCTGGGCAAATGGTGCACCAAGGGGCCCGATCCTTTGTTCCAGGACGTGGTATGCCTCTAGCACGTCTCTCCCTATCAACAGAGTTGCTGTGCAGTTTTGGTCATTTTCCAGTATGTCAATACCTTTCAGGTGATCGTATGCCCTGGCCACATCAGGTGAAGGAATTTCATCTTTGAAATCTGGGATGAGAGAGCATTCGGTAACAACAGGTAAGTCCAAACTCGCAGTGCCATGAATATCTTGAACTATGAAGTTGTCTGCCCACCTGCCATGTGCCAACTCTTCTCCACTACAGGTACGTAGTGTATAATGCACCTTTCTGTAGTCAATGTTAAACTTGTCAAGCAGCTGATGAGTTGCTAATGTTTTATTACTTTGTTCGTCTATGATATCATACGTCTTGACGCAAGTGCTTTGATCTTTCTTAGACTTCACTAGGACTGGAATGATTTTTGCACAGGACTTTCCAGAGCTGCATGTTGTGTCCCTCACCTTAGAGCAGGCACTCGTAATTTGGGGCTGAGACGAAGTAGGTTGAGAATTTGGTTCCTGTGGCCTGTCCACCAGCTCACTGTGCTGGTCCTGATGAAGAATTGTCACGTGCCGTTTACTGCCACATGAGTCACACTTTACACTGGCCTTGCATTTATGGGCTGTATGGTGTGGCTGGCAGCACGTGAAGCACAGTCGGTGCTCCTTGAGGACAGCCTTCTTCTCAGGTGGACTCTGATGAGAAATGCTCTGCACTTCAAGATGGGGTGATTTTTCTTGTGGATGGGACAGCGCTCTCCATCCTTTGGCTGAATGACCGTCTTGACTTCTGTTACTCTGACATTGACAGCTCTCTTTTGCATGTCATGTTGCTTGAGATCATGAGGCATCGTGAGGCTTGGATCATTGCGCACCTTGGCCTGGTACCAGGCAACCTCGCAAAACACCTTGAAGGGTGGAAAGGTTACTTGATGCTTCTCCTTGTACCGGGTGCCCTCTATTAACCATTTTTCTTGAAGATTGTAAGGCAGCTTCTGTACCAGGGGACGCAATCCCCTTCCAGAGTCCAGATGCAGCAACCCTGGGCAGTTACCCCCATCTTTCAAATACTCAGTCTCCGTGAGCAAGTGTCCATACCGCAGGAGTCTGTCATTGTCTCGCTGAGAAAGTTCGAGGAAATCTTTGATGCGGCATTGGAGGTCTTGCTCTATGGCTTCTGGAGCACCATACTTTCTGTCCAGAAGATCCCATTTTCTCTGGAGACCTAAATCTGGCCTGTCTGCATGAGTGGCATGAATAGGTGAAACTAGTTGGCCGGATTCCTTGCCTAGCCACTTGATGGTCAAGTCCATCTCCTGGGAGGGCTTTACTTTGAGCTCTGTGGTAGCCTGTTTTAAAGAAGCTTTCCAAGATTTGTAACTACCTGCACGGTCATTAAACAATCTTAGACCACTTGTAACCAACTCTTTCTTTAGTAACATGTTACTTATCTCAGAAATTACATTCATTGTATCTACAGGTCCTGGTGAGGCAGTAGGGACAGCAGGGGGCATTGGGATGGAGGGCGGAACAGCGGCAGCAGGGGGTGCCGAGTTGGCGGGAGGAACAGGGGCAGCGGGGGGTGCTGAGGTAGTGGGAGGAACAGGGGCAGCAGGGGGTGCTGAGATGTTATTAGTCTCAGTTTTCACTGGGCAATTTACAGTTTCACCTACGTCACAAGATTTCAAGTACTGTTCAACCCGTTTCTTGTAATCTTCACTGGGAAGACTCAAACCATCACTTTTAACAGAGTCCCCACTGACTTCTCCCTCAAGAACGGCCGCCTCTATTGCAGCCACTGCAGCATCCCTCTCTGCACTTAGTACAAAGATTTCGGCTTCTTGTTGAGCGCTCCGTTGTCTAAGCTCAGCTTCCTTGCGAGCAAACTCCAGTTTCATCTTGGCTGCCTCTGCCTTGGCACGAGCCCTCAGTGCAGCAGAGTTGATGGATGACCGTGCACTAACACCAGTCCATCATGAAACCTGGCTGGTGGTCTCATCCTTTGTCACCGAGTTAGAGTCACCTTGGATAGATGATGATTGTGTTTTGTGTGAGTCCCCTCTGTCTGGATCCGTTTGGTGTGATTGTCCCGACTTTGTTGACATGATGAGTTCTGGTGTCCTTCAGGAGACTGAGCAAGTTAAGTCGTCACCTGGGCGATGAAGTCTTTTTACTATACTGGCCAAACGTCTTGACACAGTCCCTGGGTTTTCTTTCTTTCCTGTATTTACACCAACCATAAACTGGGTGAGCAAGAAATCCTTCACTTGCTATGAAAACCTCTTTCTGACCTTGGACAATTTACATGTGTACGAGCCCAACCAGAATGGATTGCCTGAGACATGGAGGCCAAAGCTGCTTCTGAATTACAGTCACACCACCTTTCCTGGAATGAGGGGTACCAGCTCGCAACTCCCCAATCTTTTCAGCCCACTAAATCTGGTCCAATTGTGATTCCTTGAAGGGACGAAACATAATAATGCTGTCCTGCTGCCAAATGGTGCGTCAGTTGCTCATCGGTGGGGAATGTTTTCACACTGTTTGACTCTGTGCTGGAGAACTGAGCATTTTCTCTGTGTTGGCCAATTGCTCTCGTCAAGACTTTGGGCTCTGTGTACTTTCCAACAGTGTAGTTGCACAGAATCAAACTGTGTGAAAACATCCAGCATTATCTGACCTCAGATAGATTTTCTCAATGTTTGGATGTCTTCGCTTCAGCTCAAGCAATGAAGCTTCGAACACCAACAGTACACTCCACCAATTCTGGGTACACTGCTGAATGAGATGAACCAAGCACAGTGAAAAAAAGCGAAATGAAAAAGGTTAGTTTGAGACGGAAAATGCACAAAATCATTCCATTCCATTCAACTGCCAAATCATAGAGTGTAACAATACAATGAGGTCATTGACAATTGTATGTTTGAGAAGTTATGATCGCAACATTTGCATTTGTCTTTTCTTCATTCAGTGACATAACTACAAGAGGTTAATTATAGGAGGCATGAGGGGGCTTACATATGAAATACTGTGATTTGTATCTTCAAGCTCTTACCTCCAATTCACTACCAGATTTTATTACAGTAACAGTCACATGTCAAGATGTGCCTTTTTTGCCAAAGCAGTCTTGTTGAGCTTCCATAAATCGCCTTGGGAGATATTTCATAGCCCAGTCTGTGGTCAGAAGTGCTTCCGAAGAAGTGAGATTTGCCAGGATATCCTCTTTGCATTTTTCCTGGGCCACTGTTTGCACAATATGATGTTTTAGACCAATGATGCAGTCCTTGGCATACTCAAAATCATACGCTACTTCCTCCTCCCCGTGATGGATACCTGGAATTAAATAAAGATCAACAAATAAAAATCAGTGTCATGAATGTACACCAAGAATTCATTCTTGAAAGAATTGATGTGTTAGAAATTCTATGGGTCCCTACAAAAGAGACCCTGGGAATGCAAGGTATGAGAACGAGTAAAACTAGGGGGCACTAGAATTCCAACGAGATTGGCAGATGCACAACAATATTCCCAAATCAACCAAAACAGGAGGTCAAATACTAAAGTTAATTCTATTAAAAGGGGCGGGGTAGAAAGTTACACAAAACTTGAAGCTAAGGAAAAGAAAATGAGAGTTTCTGTGTTTGCAACAGAACATGGGGCTTTCCTGCAATTCTGGCTTTTGGTTGGTACATGTAATGGATTTTTGTCGCAGGCAGATTAAGTGATGGACAACCGTGAGGGTGTTTTACTCATTGTCAGACAATGAGGCAAACCCAGTGGCTTAGACAATGAAACCAATATTTACTTTATCATTTGATAGGCAATTGAAGACTTTATCTTTGAGGATTGATTTTGTATCGAGTTTTGAAAAATTAAATGCCTTTTCATTGTTACGTGTACTGGTCTGACAGTGTCATCAGCCTGAGGTTTTGCACATGCATTGTATGCATGACGGTCATTGTATCCACTAACTTTCAAGCCATTTTGGCAAACTTCGCCACAGACATAATTAAACTCAAAATACATTTTTGATTTTTTCAACCAGACGCTAGAGGGCACTTGAGTTTTTTGTGGTGTCGCTGGTACAGTTTTTTGACTGGAATGGTTTAAAGGAAGTTCGTCTCTTTTACCAAATTTAAATGTCGAAATGTCTTTAAGTCGTGTCCAGTTTTGACTAGAAGCAGGAGTCAGGTGATTTCACATACACAAGTAAATGTGAACCCAAGTGCAATCTGTTACTTGCTATTTAAAGCTAACTGCAGAACCTTATGATTGATTTTATTAGAATCAAAATTAACGAATTGTTATTGAAACCTGATGATGTCATCATAACATTATTCATCTAGCATCAGCTGTGAACTGAGGGTTTATTGGTGTAAGTTTGATGAAGATACAAGATTGCTAAGTGATGCAAAGGCAAAAACTAATTATGAATTCAATGGGTTGAAATAAGTATTCAAATTATGAAACAAACTATATAGTGAAACTGACTAAGTGCTTACAGAGATGAACAAAGTAATTGACATGAGCAGGTTTTGAACCTGCAACCTCCTGAATGCTGTACTAGTGCTTTACCAACTGAGCTGACCAGCCCTTCCTTAGTGGCTCTTCCCATACATCTACAGTGTATGTCAGTATCTTGTTATGGGATGCTAGTCAGAAGCCATGAAACCTGAAACAGCATATAGGCGGGAATCACACCCCGCTTACATGATTTAACCCCTTGAAGTGATGAGCAGGAATCACTCAGGAGGATACGGCTTTTTAAACACAAATACTGAAACAAACTTCGTAGGGAAACTGGCTAGGTACTTACAAATGGTTATGAAGATGAAGAAAGATATTGACTAGTGCAGGATTTGAACCTGTAACTTCTGAAATACTGTACTGGTGCTCTATAATTTGTGTTCAAAAAGCCATGTCCTCCCCAAGTCATCCCATCACTAAGGGAGAATGTTGTCATGATATGCATGGAGGACAGTCTACCGGTACATGTGCTGTATGTCTTGTGATCTTTGGTTTATGCCTGTTTGATGAACATACAAATTTGTTAAGGGACTGAGGCCTGTAAAAGAAAAATTTCTATAAAGCAGTTGGCTTTTTGTGGTGAAGAACAAGGAGAAGAAAAAGGAAGAGAAAATCAGAACAAAAAGGAACCTATCATTTGCTTCTTTAACCACTTCATGCTGTGGCATTTTTCAATGTTGATGATGCTGGGCCAGCAAGATTATCGTTTTTTCCTTTTTCAAAATCCTTCAAAAATTCATCATTTTATTTAACGGTCGTTTATAGCCGCACCAAGTAATCTTTAGGCACTACTCCAAGTTGACAGGTGACCTTCATTGACGCCTGAGTATTTCAGCCAGGCCTGCAGCCTTGTAAACAGAGCCCAGATTGTGCGGTGTTGTATAACTGTCTTTTGTTCACGAACCTGGCTCAGTGCACTGCTGACCTCTTTTCAATAGGGGCCAGATTAGCGTGCAGCCGCGCTGTGTGGCTCATCGCTGCAGTGGTGGAGCACTTTTGTCCCCGGTGGTAATCCGCTCGCTCTCAATGCCCCAAACCCTGGAATACGGTTTCAAAAGAAGGCTGGATTATCACCACTTTTGAGAGTGAAACATGTCGGTAATGCCCAGCAGCCTGGTCTTTTCTTCAGAGTACGGTCTTTTGTTACAGGGCCCTGTTTCCTTTGTCTGAGCTCGGAGACCCTGGCCACCAATATAAACCATACGTCTCCGATCCCGGATTCCCCGGCAGGAAGTGGTTAAACTTGATTTTAGGTAGTTTTTGAATTCCCGATCCTGTACAAAAAATCCAAGAGAGATTCCTGTTGTCAAATTAGCATGCTGCATATATGTACATTTCACTTACTGTCATGTTTTCTCCAGCTGGGTAATTTACTTCAGAAAATAAATGAGCAGTCAGATGCATTCATGTGCGATTTCTCTTAATGGCTGTATGCGAAATATTTTTGGGGAAACTGTACCATTTCTGGAGATTTAATGATTGTTATGGGATGTATTGAAAATCAAACCAATGTTGTACCTTCTAGTTTTCATATTTCCTTTGAATACAGGCTCACCTTGTATGCCTCATTGCCAGTGCTTTGTACAGAAGTAAAATGTGTAACAATGCAGAGGTGCAGGCGAGGGCACTCTCACAAGTGCCAATCCACCTTGTGCCTAGAATGCCTTCCTTGGGTACTCGTACATTTGAGCTGAATTGGCTTTTGGATGTCATTGAATGGTAAGTTTGTTATTGTTTTTCAAAGGGTTAAAGCCAGTATAAACTCAATTGTCAAGTTACTGTAACGAAATCCCTTTAATTAGGACTCCGCCAGTAGTCGGAACACACACAAATCAACTAAACAGAAAAGAACTATTTTTAAATTCGCCACTGGCCAACTGGCCTCTGGCATTTAATTAATGAACAAAAATAATTGCATCATTTCAAGTATTTACAATTTGACAGTATGGATTCAAATGGTTGAATTAGCCTAACAAGTTTCTCAGCTGTAATTCACAATCTAATTAGCTCGTGGCTCTAGCCAGCAAGTAACCGAATCAAGTGCCATCTTTAAACAGTTTGATCAGTACTCCTTACTGCATCTACAATTATACAGCACAACCAGTAATTTATGAAATAATAACAGGACTACAGGCACGGCTGATATGAGGCACGGGGCACAAATGCATGAAGATAGAAAATAAACTTAAAGAATTTGTCAGGATATCCACATATTTCAGATGTGGTATTCATACATGTACATGCAACAGAAACAAATCAAAACAGCATGTTGCCTTTACCAGCACCCAGTCGCAAATCCTCAACAGGCAATAGTGGGCTCTAGTTTTTATACAGAGTGCCCAACCCAGTTTTCAAAAGAAGGAATGTAAGGGAGTTGGCCCTCCATTCTCTGGTGATACAAAATAATTCAAATGTAAATGACTGATCTACAGACTGCACACTTAGCTCTGCTCAAGCCTATCCAACTTAACAAAAGAGTCCTGGTTAAGAAAAGAACAAGCCAAATTCTCAACATGCCGTGAGCCATGAGCAAACACACATAAGGTATTCTAATTAGACATTAAAAAGGCTTTCATCACATTACTAATGTTAAAGATTCTTTTGTTTCATAAAGTTTCAGAATGGTGGTTACATATTATAGACATACACGTAGGCCATGTACTTTCATAATTTGAGTTTTAAAAAGTCACAGAAAAGGCATAAAATTGCATTTAGAATCCTAATGATTTTGGGGCAAGATTTAGTCATCTTCAGAGGCCACCCATTGAAGATTATTTTGTCCATTTTTTGAAGGAGTCTGTTTGCAGATACAGGTTTTCATGAATGCCAGATTTTCTTTTGCTTTCATGATGTGTTTTTGTTATAAATATTAAATAATCTTTGCTATGTGCTGGTATTGTGCACAGTTAAGTATCTTCTGATACCACTACTTCTTGTGGATGAGTGTGTTCCTCTCCATAAGTTCAGCCTGTCCAAGTGCCCACCGCTTTTAACAAAGTTTTACAGAAAACAGTCCCTGTTTGGAACACGACTGAAATACATTACTGTTTTAACCTGATCGAGAACGTGTTAAAGTGTGTATTTGTAAAATGAAATATTCTTCAGGGTGACAAATTTGGGTAGTGGATGTAACAACTTTTCAAAATTGATCTTTTCCAACAGAAAGAATTTGTGAGGGAAAACAAGAAATAAAAACCTCTGGGATTTGAACTAAGAACAACCACAATACTAATTCTTTTCCTTACCCACTATGTGCTAATGTCCATGGATTTTTAAATTGTGTTTTTTTATGCATGAACAAACTTTAAGATATGGAATATGTAAAGTTACATATTGCTTGATTATGGGAATAACTATATCGTTAGCTGGTCTTAAATATTAAATATTCACAAATATCTTTTTAGAGTCACAAATTTGGAACGTTTTAGACAAATATAAAGTTCCAACAATTTTGTTCAAAATGTTACTTCTTTTACTTCAACAACTTTTCCTTTATATTTCAAACACCATTTTATGATACGTCCCTCTTGTGACTTGTCTTAAAACAATGTCATTTTGAGGTGGCCCACAGCCAGCCAGTGCTTCTTTCAGCTGTTTAGGACCTGCAATGGGACAAGCTTTTGACCAGTAGGAATAGAAAGTACATGTAGAAAGTATTTGCTAATATAAATCGTGGTCTCACAACTTTATGTATCCATGCATCAGGCTTGGGCGAATCCGTGCTGGAATCGGGTAGAATCGATTCCAAATTGGGAATCCGAGTTGCGATTCCACTTTTTCAAGGAATCGAATCCACACCACCGCCGATTCTATAACCTTGAGATCCAATTCCAGGAACAGTCCAGTGATTCCAAAAGACTTCCGTTCTAAGTGATCTGTTTATTTTTGAAGAAATGTGTGGTTTTATACCAAATAACGGAACCTAAACTGCACGACTTTATTTCCATTGCCAAAAATTGAAGTCCATGATGAGACGTGGCCCACATGCTTTGCAGAATCATAGCGGCAGCGTGCAGTAATCCGACCCATTCATCAGCAGTACACTGATGGCCTACTTTTAGCTTCCTGCCAATTGTGACTCGTTAACATACTGAGCTACATTGTGCGCGATGAAAACTACATTGGAGTTTTTCCCTGACGCCAAATTCCTTGCAATGAAATTTCTTGTCTCTGATTACCCTGTATTTCTTATTGGAAACTCAATTGCAATATCTGAAGGATTACAGCCTTAGACGTATCTCGTGATATGTCAAACGTTGTAAGCTATTGGTGGGAATGGAGGAGATTTATACCGTCTATAGTAGTATGCCATTGTGAGAAAAAAGACTGTTCAGCATATGGATAAGACCATTCAGACTTTGTCGATCTCGGCAAAAATGGGGCAAGATGTTGTTAGGCAAGGGAGAACCCGAATAAGCCCATTCAGACGGAATAAAGTTTATGCGAACCAACTCAACGCAGTTCGGAGAATAGTTTTAGAAGGCAAAAACAGGAGCCTGTTCACCACGATCTGAGAAAATCTACGGAGTAATTGCAGCAGGGCTTGGTTACCGACGTTAGAAGTTGAAGTTATAGAAATCTACCAGAGTAATTGCAGCAGGGCTGGGTACCGACGTAGTAGTTGAAGTTGTAGAAATCTACCAGAGTAATTGCAGTAGGGGCTGGTTACCGACATAGTAGTTGGAGTTACAGAAATTTACCGGAATAATTGCAGCAGGGCTGGAGACCGACGTAGTAGTTGAAGTTGTAGAAATCTACCAGAGTAATTGCAGTAGGGGCTGGTTACCGACGTAGTAGTTGAAGTTATGGAAATCTACCGGAATGCTTCTCGACTTGAAATGCAAGTAATAATATTGAAGCATTTGAAAATTTCCATGGTGCCAACTTTTGTTTATTAGAGAGTGGACATAAGGTCCTACTCAGCCTTAGACATACCTCGCAATTTGTCAAATGTTGTAAGCTATTGGCGCGGAATGGAGGAGATTTATACCATCTCTAGTAGTGTGCCATTATCAGAAAGACGACTGTATATGGATAAGACCATTCAGACTTTGTCGATCTCGGCAAAAATGGGACAAGATGTTGTTAGGCAAGGGAGAACCTGAATAAGCCCGTTCAGCCGGATTAAAGTTTATATGAAACAACTCCCTCATAGACTTTGTACACAGATTGCACACAGTTTTCGGACTGTCCTATATCAGGCTATGAGGGCGCTATTGCAGAATTACGGTCACAACTGTGTGGGCTTTCAATTTTCAACAAACTGTCCCATATTGAACCATGGATGGCGTTGTTGCACAACATAGGGTTTGTACACACATTGTCCCGCATAATGCGTGAGCAGTCCTCAACTTCGACCGAGAATTACTACCAGAACGAAGAAGAAATCAGACTAAATTTTCCCTTCTGTTCGATTGCAACTATACCCAAGTGTGCAAATATTAATATTTCATAAGTTTTTCCCAGTTTAGACAAAAATCACGTGACATGAACTTAAAGGAGCAGTGTTTCTGCACACGTGTTTCTAGCCCATTGACTTTTTACACGTTTTTGAGCGACAATTTTGGTAACTTTGCAGTCTTTGATCATTCCCAAAGTGATAGGCAACAAAGACCCCGATGCAAGATTTATTGCAAAGGGATGACGTCATGATGACATCATCACCTTATTTTTTATTCATTTTTGAATATTTAATTTTTCCCCATATGTTTTGTACACGTTTTTCTACTTAACTCAAGTGAACAAGTAGTCTTTAACTTCGGCGCAAGATTACTATAAGAACAAAGGGGAAATCGGGGTACTTTACGTACTGTTATTTTATTTGAAATATGCCTAAGAGTCCGAATATTTATTCTTGATTTTTCAATATTTATTTCAGCCCATTGCCGTTGTATACGTTTTCAAGCCAGCATGTGGGTTAGTTTGAGAGCTTTGATCAACTTCAAAGTTACAGCCAACAAAGACCTTGATGCAAAGATACGTCCAGATTCATGACGTCGTGATGACATCATCATGTGATTTATGAGTGATTTGTTAATATTTATTTCAGCCCATTGACTTTGTACACATTTTCGAGGCACTATTTTCGTACCTTAGTAATCGTTGATTATAGTCAAACTTACAGCAAGCACTAACTGTACAACGAAGATAATTCTAAAATATTTATGTCATGATGACGTCATCACGTGATTTATTATCAAATTTTGAGTAAAAACTCATATAAAATCAATCGTGGCCTCCCACAACATTTGGTTTCCAGCAAGTGCTAGGATATATAATATGTGGTTGAAACCAGAAGTAGGCTTATTGTTTAAAAGTGGTAAAAGCCATTAAGTTTTTTTTACGGGATAAGTCTGTCGGTGTTAGTGCTAGGTTGAAACCCTGCTTATATCCTGGAGAGGTAGTGCTTTAGGCAAATATTGAGCATATTTAGTGATGATGATGTCATCAGGAGACAAGTCACGTGACATTAAAGGGGATCTCTTCAAACCTCGAAAAGTACAGGTCCGATGAGGTTGAAACTTTGTGTGTGGCTGGAAATGGAAGGGTTTTAGACCCAAATTGATCTGATTTGATTCTGATCTCATCTGGTGACAAGTCACGTGACATTAAAGAAATACAATTCTTGTACCTGGTATCACATCCACTCGTGATGACATCAACAGTCGAAGAAGTCATATATGTTACTTTAAGTAAGTATTATAATTTTTAAGCTATTGTGAGAAGCTACACAAAGTACAAAGCAAACTCTCAACTGTGAGAATAATATCACGTGACAAGTCATATTAGATTAGCTTCTAAAGTGGACATCCAATTGCATTGGTTGAAACTGATTATAAATGAAACTTTTTCGGGGGTATATGTCACGTCCAGAATACTAAATTGCTCATTTTTACTCTCTCATAGTTTGAGGTTTTTTCATCACAATTTCCAATACTTATTTTGTGGGTGTAACAGTCCCAAAACAGCTCTTTGTTTGTACTTGTTTACAAACACTTCTCTCTAGTTTGTTTTTTGTTTTATTTTGTTATTTTTTTTGTATAGAGAAGGAAAGCCACGGGACTAACTATTAAGCTTATGAGAATACTTTCAGAAGGAAAATTAAATCAGAATAATAAACATTGCAGTTAGGATGATGTTATTTGAACAAAAACAAATTGGGAGACTATCATCAAGGTTGGGGACATTTTTTTAGAAGGAAAACAAGGAGACTAACCGTCAAGGTTAAAGGATATTTTTAAGATAGATTTCTATCTATTTCAACTACTATGTCAGTAACCAGCCCCTACGGCAATTATTCCGGTAGATTTCTGTAACTTCAACTACTATGTGGGTAACCAACCCCTACTGCAATTACTCCGTTAGATTTCTACAACTTCAACTACTACGTCGGTACCCAGCCCTGCTGCAATTACTCTGGTAGATTTCTACAACTTCAACTACTGCGTCGGTAACCAGCCCTGCTGCAATTACTCCGGTAGATTTCTCAGTCGTGGTGAACAGGCTCCTGTTTTTGCCTTCTAAAACTATTCTCCGAACTGCGTTGAGTTGGTTCGCATAAACTTTATTCCGTCTGAATGGGCTTATTCGGGTTCTCCCTTGCCTAACAACATCTTGCCCCATTTTTTGCCGAGATCGACAAAGTCTGAATGGTCTTATCCATATGCTGTACAGTCTTTTTTCTCACAATGGCATACTACTATAGACGGTATAAATCTCCTCCATTCCCACCAATAGCTTACAACGTTTGACATATCACGAGATACGTCTAAGGCTGTAATCCTTCAGATATTGCAATTGAGTTTCCAATAAGAAATACAGGGTAATCAGAGACAAGAAATTTCATTGCAAGGAATTTGGCGTCAGGGAAAAACTCCAATGTAGTTTTCATCGCGCACAATGTAGCTCAGTATGTGAACGAGTCACAATTGGCAGGAAGCTAAAAAGTAGGCCATCAGTGTACTGCTGATGAATGGGTCGGATTACTGCACGCTGCCGCTATGATTCTGCAAAGCATGTGGGCCATGTCTCATCATGGACTCTGTTACATCCTCGGCTGATGATCAGGACTGTTTAAAAGCTAAAAGTCGTGTAACGTTTTATATACTATTCAACTTTTTCCCTGAAAATGTTGTCACAGGAATATTCACAGGATGATTCTGATTCCTCTCTTTTGTCTGATTGTGAAAACAGCCACCGACAAGACAGTTTATCGGCATTCTTTCCAAATTCACAATTCACTGTAGGAATTATTAGATGTGTATGACGTCATGCAAAACAAAATGAACGCGACGCGTCAAGTTGGTTGTCCAATAACTTTGCCCCGTGTAAAGAGAAGGGCATAGGGAAATAAGACCAAATGTGGTTGACTTGACACGTACAAGTTAGGTACCCGACTACGCGTCAGAGCAGAGAATATTATTCTTGTGTGCACCGATCAACTGTCTTCCTGGAACTATGCATTCTTGTCTGGAAAGTCATGTTCATCCAATGACATCATATTTTTGCCAAGATTTGTCTGTTGCCCTCATCGACTGATTTCAATAGTTTACTGTCTACTTCCAAATGGAATGCCTACATGTACATGTATGAGGATGCAGTTGCCCAAATATTATGAACATAAAAGGCAATTGCCCAAATATTATGAACATAAAAGGCAAGCTTGACAATGCCTTAGGCTTTTATGTTTGAGGTTACTTGCTGGGGTACTGGTACATGTACATGTTGGTGTACATGTACACAAAAGAAGCTCTTTAGAGTACATGTAAGTTTAAGCTTTTTAGCCAGTAAGACTGAACTGAACCGGAAAGAGGAATTTTGATTGTGAACAGATATGTACTTGCTGTAATTTTTACTAATTCCAAGTGTCTAATTGCTAAATACCTCTTGTAATCACAATTTGTTTCAAGTAATTTGCCTTGTCCTGTTTGATTTCGTATCTGTTATTTATGAATCAACATTACTTTTCTTAGTAATTCATCATAAAGACAGTATAAAAAGGAACTACTGAACCATTTGATATCTACTTGTTCTGAAAATGCCCACTAATTTGGATCATAAAAAAATCTTCAAAGGTGTTGTCATACCCTGTTTGATGTTACTTTATTTTTACGTAATGTGTGCAAAAAAATGTGGACATGTAATTCTCCAGTCGGTTTGCAGAGTATGTGACATATATTATACTTTTGAATGTTACAAGTACTGTTACAAGTCTTTATTTCATATTTAGGTTCAGAGCGACATATTTTGTTAATGAGCATCCATCAAGCGATTCAGCAACACCAATTGATGCCCTTTGCAGTTGCATAGAGAAAATGTCAGCTTCAAAAGAGCAGGACCAGATCCATGTAAGCAAACCCTTTACAATGAATTGTTCTCTTGCTAAGATCAGAGCCTTGTTCACAAACTACAAGGCTGTAATGAAATGCACCACCTGTATTTATTTGCACTGGGCATACATGTAGATACTACTTGCACATATTTCTCTATAATCATCAGCCATATATTATGCATTCACACAATCCTTGCACAATACTCTGCAATATTTCATCCTAGTGGGATGTTCCATTACATGTACCAACAGTCACAATTCCTCTGATTTCAATATGATTTTACATACACCCTAGGGAGTTGGGGTTAAACTGTAACGCACGGATGCGACTTGTTGTGAACCAAGTTTTGCTTATTGTTCAGGGCTGTTCACTAAAAACCAGCGAGCTTTTGTGATGAAAATGAAATGTCTGATGGAATTCGGTGATATTATGTAATCCAAAATGCGGTAGTATTGTAGTGTGGAACAGAACATTGTTCTTCCTATTTTCAGTAAAATTCGTTCTCATTAATTTTGGTGGTTTATATTTGTTACATAATGACCATTTTTTAAAAAAATCATTATGAAAAACAACTTTACCACTAAAACATTTAATTGACAAAGTTGTTTCACCTTTTGCATTGGTCCATTAGGTTTGTTTGACAACCTTTAGAGCACTTGGCCTTCAAGCTCGCTTGATTGAATCTCTCCAGCCAATCACTGTGAAGTATACTGCACCCAGCAAGGTATGTGTATGTCAATAAATTGATGGTCTATACATGTCCCAATATGTTTAAAAAAACACCATCGTTAATGAGGTAAAGGACTGAACCTAGTCAACCCATTACTTGTGAACAAGGTATTTGTTAGGTGATCTACATAGCCCAGTTACCAGTTGTTTTGGCAGTGATCAATCTTTCTCTTTTTGAACACTACATTAGGTAATGTACCAAAATAATGACAAATAATTACGTGTTAAAATTTAGAAAAATGTTTTGAATTTTATAACTGTGTTTATATTCTGCAATCTGGTAAACCAGTACGACGTGTTCCAAGTGCATTCTTATGTGTGCAACTTGAGCGTGGAGTGTGGTTCATGTAGATATATGTTGGTCTGCAAATCTAACAATCTCTATATGCAGTACCGCTGTAACAAACAATACGGGTCCACTAAACGTATTCAGTGTAGCAGTTGTTAAGGTCTGCCTTCGAAATTGACTGTTTTTCGAGGGCACGGTTACCTATTATTCTCAGACTGAAATAAATCACCTCGCACACACACTTCACTTGGTGTTCTGGCCACAGCTTTGTTTTATTTCCAAGAACTCTTCCGAATATTGCCTGATACCAGAAGTTTTTGGGCAAACTGGCAACAAAATTGCATTTTCATCGGACACACCAGACCCAGCCATGAAATATGGCACACCAGGCCCACCGTAAACACAGCCCCTTTGACCATGTTAATATTTAGGGAACATCAGACCCTGCTACAAGTATGGCTCACCAGACCATCATACGTGTAATTAGGGCACACCAGGCCCACCGTAAATATGGCACATCAGGCCATCAAAGTTACATGTAGGCTACACCTGGCCCCCCATTATACAACTCTAAACATGGCACTGTAGCCCATGTTAATGTAACAATTATAACACACCTGGTTTACCCATAAATGCTCAATAACAATCAGGCACACCAGACCCTGAAATCAGTAAAAGCCAACAGTCATGTTAACACCAATTAATTAATTAATAACTCTGTAGTGAAAACTCTAAACCTGAATTATTAAAACTGCAGGCACCCAATGTTCCCCTGTTGGAGACTTATTGGAGGAATGGCCCAAGGTGAACATCCATGGAGTCATTCGAGTGCCTGTCACAAAACATTGAGATTACAGCTATAGTGCCTCCATTGTATGCTCTAGCAGCTTTAACTGGTAAAATAACTTTATTAGCCATTATAATAGATCAATTCTTGACCATGTCTGTCAAAATTTCTGCCAAAAACTGCTTCAAAGTGCCAAGCTGACTCAAATCTAGATGCAGGATACAATGCCCCTATCTGAACCGCTGGGGGGGGGAAGAAATGGTTCTTGGTGTACATCCAAGAAACATCAAACCAAATATTTGTGATAATGCCAAGCGCAATGTCAAAATTTTGTTCACACAATGTAATAACACAAGGTGGAGATGGGGCGGAGGCAGGTAAACAAAAATTTGGAAGTTGTACTGTCTATTAGATCTGTCCCCTATAAAGGCTATGACAAAACTGACCTTAAACTACATTCCCAAAATCCATCAAGCCATGTCTTCCATTAAGAAGATGTCCCATTGGTTAAAAGTTTTGTCACAGTAGTTCCCTTATTGGTCTAAATTTTCTAATGTGATTGGCTGACACATTATGCTAATCATTCAGTAGATCCTTTTTAGAATTCTGTTTTTTGTACAAATTTTATAAAGACATTTTGACCAAGATGCTTCCTTCCAATTCCACACATACCTGCAGATAAAGAAAGCTGGTAAAAACACTACCTAATGATTCAAGTACCACTTCTTGGTAGTTAATCATGGGAGAGATTTCTCAGTTTTTCTTGTCCAAATTTGCCGTAAAAATTGGATCAATTAGCTTGTCAGCTTCACAGAGCCATGCTAACACACAGTATTGCTTGCAAACTGTTACAATACATACCAACTATAACACACAGGAGAGATTCACACATACAGTGTGTACCAGAAACCAATTGCACAGATTGTGAAGTACATGTACATGTACAGTGTACATGTACCGGTACATATGGTGTACCGGTATGTACTTTTTACCACTCTTCCTACAGCATTGGCAGAGCACAATGAATATTCATCACAATGTTGCCCCAAAGCAGCTGATTGGCTGCCTGCGACAGTACAAGATCCCTTGTTGACACAGAATTGCTTATGGCATTCTGTGCAGTAAATATACAGTACATATGCACGCACATGCATTACTACATGTGCATGTACATGTACTGTAGGTATGTACATGTACGTGTATGTGTATACTAAATATAGTACTGTGTATGCACAACCTGTGCATGCACAAATGTTCATCTTCATTGTGGTGTGGTTTTAGCCGTTGTTGGCATATCTTAACATTAATTAAACATTCAAACAACATATTGTTGCATCTCCTTAATGAAATTATCTGTGACAAACCAATCGAACACTTATATGGAATACTGAGAATAAAACATTTGATCATTTAATGATAAAATGTCTTGTACGCAGAGTACGCAAAGCCAGCTAATAACTGTTGGCACTCAGCAAATTTTCTGACACAGAAATTGAAATGACAGTTTGCCCCCATATTTGTTGGCCCTTGGAAAATATTTCACAAGCAAAATTGAAATGACAGTTTCTTCTCCACGTGTTTTTGCCCTCAGAATAATTTCAGCTTTAACAGTTACCCTCCTGCGGTATTCATAAAGCACATACTGTACTTTTTGGAATACAGACCGTGGCTTATACGTTGATTCTCTCTGACAAAAGTCTCTACAGCTTATACAGCAACATCAGTTACTAAATGCTGTGCCTTGCCTCACCACTGTGACTTATGCGGCTTACACTCTGTGCGGCCTGTATTCCGAAAATTACAGTACGTGTACTGGAAAAGAAGTGATCAATGTTGTCGTCAGCAATGTAAAGTATTTTGAATAATGGACAACATTGTTGTGCAATGGAAACGGTAATGAATGGCTTGTGATTTTTGCATCTAGAGCATTTTTTGCTGAAGTGTGTAGAGCCCTTTGGTTTTGTGTCCATGTTGTAGAGTTGTGAATTCAAATTGGGTATGTATTTATCTTGGGTACTACCTGTATATGATCATGTTTTTTTTGTGTGAGTTTTCACCTGTATCCAGCCCCCCCAAAAAAATGTTGTATCTTTTTGGAAATGAATTGTTCTTATGCTGTAGCACAGTCATTTTTTAATGAGTTTTAAAATCCAACATGTTCTGAACGATTTTCAACCCAGTTTTAGATCGCAGTATTTTGGGACACAATTTGCAATGGATTCTTTCTAAATTTTTGCCTTAAAGGAAATTCCCAACCCGTTTTGTAAGTATCACTAAGGCATTAGTTTTGATTGTGTATGGAAACAAAATCAAACTTATTGCTGAGAGGGATAAAATTTTAAAAGTTGAAATTTGAATTATAGGCCTAGACTATTTCCTGTTACGAATGTTAACAGTATTCAAATAACCTGAAAAGAACTGGTAGATGAACTTTCAGGCAGTGAATATTTATGAGGCCTACAACACCTTACAAGATATCCATGGGAATAATGTTATCATGGATATTCCTTGTACATGTTCATCTCCATAATCACATGTCAAGATTTGGGATGTTTGGGTGGTCCTTAGTGTCATCACATGACATTTGGACTGGACCCTTTTCCCCCAGCTGGTCAAATTGGTAGTGGAATTTCATTGTCATAACAATGTACCTGTCAGTCTTGCACTGTTTTTATTTTCCCACACTCTTTCAGTTGGCAAAGAGCCATACTGGCTGGACTTTTTGCAGCAAGCAAACTTGTTAGCAGTTTACTGTAGCTGTTTACTGTGTGGGCCACCAGCAAGTTGAATTTGTATGTTGTCTTGTTGCATTGTACAAAACATGGTCAGCACATATACGTGTGTACAACCTGATCGTAATTTGCCTGCTTGATTTTGCTGAAGGGTGGGAGGTGGGTGGACTATGCTGAAATCATTGTAAGTGATCCTTTCATCCAGGTAATAAACTACATGTAGGCAATAGAACATTGGTACCTGCAATACAATCATCAATGCAATTTTTTTCCAAGCTGTTTTCCCAAAACATACTTTGATTATTAAAAGTATGTTCATGATCAAGGGATTTTTCTAGTTTTTCTTATCTGTTTTAATTCTTAATGCCTTACCACAGTGATTATACTTCAGATATGTAAGGGTAATCGGTAATGATAATTGTCAACTGACTGATTGGTTCATACATGTACATGTATAATATGCAGGGTGTTGAAAATTAATCAAACGCATATAAGCAAATTGCATCAGACTTAGTGGCTTAATTAAAAAATAGGTGATTTCAGATAATAAAGTCTGTCAGTAAATAAGAAAAGAAATCAGTAATTATTATGCAACAGTTAATTAATGGCACACGAATGGATATTGATAGAGGAGATATTGGAAGTGTCTGTACTTACAAAGTAAATTTAATGAACAAGTGGACTAGCCCAGGTTGTTGAAATTTATTGAGAGAGGTATCAAACTACATTTTAACCATAAGTTATTAACCATTATTTATTAACCATCAATTTTAATAATAAAGTGGGTCTAATCATTTTCCTCCCGAAATATGACAAACATAATAGCCATTGCTGCATTTGCTATCTGCCATTTTGCGATGACACTTAAAAAATGTATTAATATTTCATCCCTGTGTCCGACGTAGACCAGACTGGACCTAAAAGTGGTGCTTTGATCTTATTAAAATAAAAAAGTATGTGCTGTGCTTTGCTGCCAGAAATACAATGCACACTACAAGGTAACCGTATCATCCAGCCATTGGTCACCAAGTCATCTACAATATGAAGGCTTCTCCAACAAGCCAAGGCTGGCACAGTTCTCAATCATTTGGTTCATTCTTCACACAAGAAAATGCTTCACCAGATAGAGCTGCTATCATGACTTGCCCCGCAAAGTTTACAAACCTAAGCTGTCGTCGTATACTAAGAAGTAATGGGTACAATTTTAATGTACCGTGTGGCCAGCACCTGCCTTTGAATTTTTACCATTGAGGTATGAAAAATCCCCAAGTTACACACACCGGCTATTTCAAGTACAAATTATGTTCTTGATTTTATTTTTCCGACATTATTTTAGGGCTGACTGTTCGAACAAAACAATGAATTAAATACAGTGAAGTTTACAACAATGAAAGCTATTTATTGGTTATTGTGTACCTGCACCTGCACGTATGAGGTGTGCTATAATAAACAACGTGTATGTTAAACCTGAGGTCTACCCTGCTCAGTATATACAGCATTAATGTAATGTGACATGTATTGTTTATGCGTAACGTGTGAGGCATAGAAATCTATTGTGAAGGAATCCCACAAATATGAGTACTAAAACACTCCCAAAATGACATTAGCCTCAAGCATAATACTAACTAATATGCTCTTTGGCGATCAGTGGTCACGATGATACAAGTGTAGTGAGGTTACATAACCTAGAAAAGGTACTGAAAGGAATTTGGGGGCAACCTTCTTACGTGGGCATTGCTCAGTCTGCAGTGGCGATAAAAGACCACACTCTGGAAAGTTTAAGAACACCCAACACCCACAGCCACAAAGCCATGAGTAAACATATTGCTCTGCCTTTCATAAAAAGGCTCAGTGTAATTACCCTCAATCATTGCATACACTGTAATCAGCACTGATTATCAACGAAACAGTGTTTATAAAATTAGTAATTTACACTCGAGGATTAATAAACAAGTTTCACCCAACTAATGTAGTAAAATGTGGACTCCGAGAGACTATTTGATGTAGTGGATGTTGAGGCTCTTTCTGCGCAAGGCACAATGTGGCCGGCTGGCTGCATAATTAATCGGGGCGCTGACATAACCACAGGTCACTACACTTCAATGTACATTTTCTACAGGCAAACTCTTGCACTATTATTTTTAAAAATTTTGGAATGTTGTTACTGCCTCATTAACTTGACCATGCGCACTGATGAATAGCATGGCAAAGTTCACGAACCAGCTCTGCCTGAAGCAACGGGCAGATGCTTGTGAACATCCACAGACAGTTCATGGATTCATTTTTGAGGGAGGCCCAAGTAAAGCGTATGGTGGACATCCTCTTGGATATTTTTTTATTTATGAAGGGCTATTGTGGGCTAGTATGCTTCCAATGCATAAAAAAAAAATCAAGTTAAAAAAACATAACACAGAAACCTGTGCATTTTAATTACATTATTTCGTCCTTTTAGGTAATTTAAATGGAATCATGACATCAAGTTTCCCATGAGTTTTCCTGTAGCCTTCAAATTGCCTGCAACCGGATGGGGTGGGCGGGTTGGTTACATTGGGTTCTGCTGCTATATCAAAACAATAATAGGTGGGCAAGGAACCATTCAAGAGGCAAGATTTCCACATGAGAGTCACTCATAATGCATGCACAAACTCGGCGGCTGGTCTACCACAGGCATGCAGTAAAGCCCATTTACAGGTACATGTACATGTAGCCCTAAACAATATGGACCATGTTGGTAGTTCCATTGAAAGTATGATTTTCTTTTACTTTCAGGTCATTATCATTAGTTCTAAACATGTTTATTTGAACCAAATTTTCAGTGGTGTGCAAAAGTATGTTGTGTAGTGAACTTATTAGCCGGTCCACTGTGTTCAACCTACCCCAAACAGTCACTACATATGCAAGTTTTCCATGTGCTTATTATTATTCACTTGAAACACTTGATCATCTGTGGTGCACTCTTACCTTCCACAATGCATCGCAATCCCACTGCCATGTTTGTCCTTTTTTCAGCTCTTTAACTTAACGAACGTGTCCTTTTTAATAGGCTGTTTTCACTACACGGTTCTGTATTCTTCAATCATCCTTTTCTCCATTTTGAGTGAAGTTTTACCCTTGAGTTTTCTCTGTTTGCTTATAAGAATGTTATTTCTTGTGTTTTTGGTGTTGTTTTCTCCAGTTCTTTTGTATATGCATCCTGTAGGTGTTTACCAATGAAACTACGAGGAGAGGCGCAGTCTGCCATAAGGATAAAGGCCTTAGACACGAGCAGGGGCACCATGCTAATGGACTTCTGTTTTATCACTTAAGTATAGAACTGACTAAAGCGGCTGATCAGGGGCACCCGCAGGAGAGCCCGTAGACTCTTGATCTCTTTCTGGCTCACATGGACATCTGAGTGTGCCTTACAAGACAGCCCCCAGAGCTTGTCCCATGATCATTGGAGAGCATGACAAGCCATGCCCACCGGCTGCCTATGGCTCAGAAGAACCTGCAGGGTAATGGGCCTGCTTTCCCCCATGAGCCCCAGTGGACTTTGGCCACCGTAGCTCATCACCACAAAAGGCAATTTCTTCAGCAGCATCAACTTTGCATATTCCCAGTTGCCCAGATACCGATGACACTAGAGTGGGCTCCCCATGCTCCACTGGGTCCATCCACTCCCTGTCTGGGGATCTGCCCCCTCCGGTCCTGTCCCCCACCTTGGCCACCAGATCACCGCCACCCAAGAAACATAAGAATATGCATTCTTCCTCTTCATCAATTTCTTCAAAAGCCAAAAAGAGGCATTGCCCCGAGCAACAAGAGGCCTCACCCACCCCATGCATGACAGCTTTCCAATCCATTAGTGAGGCTCTGACTTCCATAGCCTGGTGTCCAGAACCCGATCCACTCCCCGTGGATCTGCCTCCTTCAACCAGCTCCGCAGTGACACACAATGAATCTGAACAAGATGTTCACCAGGATTCACACCAACATGATGGCCACCCACTGGAACAAACGGCAACCCACAGGAGTACCAGTGGCTCTGATGATGAGACAGTTCTACCTCCGTCCGAGCAGCCAGCTGTGTCTTCAGATGAGGATGAAATTAATTCTTTCAGTGGGCCTTACTCCTTCCGAGGGCTGCCTCCGCCTCTTTCAGCTTGACATGATTCAAGTCCTCGATCTTCCTCATTTAAATGTCCTGCTGCATGGCTGGAGTCTTCTGGACCAGTATTTCCAGAAATTCCCCTTGACCACTCTTCTGTGAAGGCGTTCAAGTCCCTGACCAAATCCTAGGGATGGCATGCCACTCCTGCTACTACCACTTGCCAACAGAAAAGTTTGACAACTTCCTATTGGTCCCGGATATACCTGATGCTGCTAAGGATAAAATTACCTCAGGTAAGCCACCTACCAGGGTGATCTTCCACGAGAAAGACAAGGCTCTTCTTAAATCTGCCATGATTAAACTCAATAGGGTTTCACACTTCACGCTACAGTGTGGGGCTTTCCTGCTCCTCTCAGAATACCTGGCCCGTGTGTGCTAGGAGAATTCTTCGGTAACTCCAGGCTTTGCGGCCCTCACACTTCGCGGCCTTGACAACAGACTGAACTCCACATTCTAACAGTTCAGCCAGATTTTCTTTCTCGCCACTTCCACCCAGAGATCTAATCTCTTGAGGCAACGCACATCCCTTACGAGGGTGCGAAATCCAGACTCCAAGAACTTCTGCTCTTTGGGAAAGACCTCTTCTTCAGGAAGTTCCTGGAAACCGAGGCTAGAGCATCAACACTATGAAGAAATTCTCCTTTTGAGAAGCACAGACCCCTGTCTCGCAGCATCCTCAGCCATGCCGGACTCATCCCAAACCACCGCTTTACCAGGGATATTCTTCTCGCTACTCCTTTCATCCCCAACTGCCACAACTGGGCCAGCATCAAGCCCCATCAGTGATGGCCTATATCAGCCAGAACACATTCCCTCAGAATACATATTCTAACATGGGAAATACTACAGTGGAAAAAGGACCACGTGATCAATCTGTAAGCAATTCGGGGCCTAACAATACAGTAGCAAATGCGCTCTCCTGTCACTCGGTCTTTCAATGTCCCAGGGTCCTCACCCTAACGGTGAAAATGATTGCCATTTTCCTTCGCCCAATTTGTTATTCTGACATTCAAATATCCATTGTAGGGAGATATGTCTAGACGAGGCTGCAGCTTATACCAGCCTTTACTTACAAGCTTACCAGCCATCCGAGGTTCTTCATCAATCACAAAAAACTAGGTGCGGTTCTCAACCTCCACCAGGGTTCCATCACTCCAACACTACACATCCTCAACCTGATGAATAGCCTGGTGGAACTGATCATCTTTGCTGTCTTCCTATTAGGCCCCTGCAGTTCCACCTGCTGGCATTCTTTTGGCCCAAGTGTGATCTTATCGTCCTCCCAGTTCTCCTAATGGACTACATCTGCCCACATCTTCACTGGTGGCTGATATCACTATGAAATTCGAATTGGTTAAAATAGGGTTAAATGTCGTTTCTTGGTTAAAATGTATTCCACCCTGAGTTTAACCCCGTTTTAACCACATAGATCAAGCCAAAATGTTCACCCCATTTTAACCGTGTTTCAACTGAACCCACCACCCTTTGTTATTAAAGCCTTAATCCTCCTGGTCCATCGACAGTCCAAACAAACAGTCATTCATTTTAACTGTGTTTTAACGGTGCAGAGATGGTGTGCTACAAACCGCAGAATCCCGTTGGATAAATCCACATATTACCTAATAAAGGAGCGGTTTGGGGGGAAATGTCAATCATCTTCCTTTAACGTTCCACAAGTTGGAATTGGCTTCAATGTATTGACGTGTAGAGGTATTTCTGCACCCGTTTACACGATAAATTCACTGATTTTTGGCAAACTGTTTTCTGCGTGCACAAAATAAATCGCGCTAGTGCTAAAATACAAGATGGCGGTGCCCATGGTCCGATGTTAACCGTTCTTTAATGAGTGCTCCCCAAGGCAGTTTTGTACCGCCGGCCCATAAGACCCAACAAATTGACAAGAACCTGGCAATCCAAACCATACCGAATCTGCGGGAGAATCTGGAATAATTCATCCCAGTTTTGAGGACGAACTTCCTTGTTCCACGATTTCTCCAGCGGACAGCGTCACAGCTAACAGGCTGCACGCGTGGTACGCCTGTAGCTCCCCGCCCACCTATGTGCTGAATCGCTGGGCATATCATGTCATGGGTGTACACAGCGCCCATCATTTACGGACGTGTCTTTTATGGCATTTTTGGGGTTTCGAGTTCCATACCTTTCTCAATTGTGAATTGACTTGATTTCTGTTTACGAATAAAGAGTGATTTCTTATCTATTGGTTAGAATGCTTATTCTCGTATTTTGTATATTTTGTTGTTCTTTTCTGCCCCTTTTTGCTGTGCATTATCTACAGGTTTTGGTGTGGCCTACCATAGTGTGTTGTGTATAGCCGTTGAACAATGGCTGAGCAGCCCTTTGTTCTCTATGTGGTGCGTGCGTTCGAATAATAATGGCCTAATGCTATATGGGTCTGGCCGTGGAGCGGGGCTTGGCAGGCTGCCCGCTCCTTTGTGGTGCGGTTTGCATTATCTGATTAATAGCCTTGACGAGGAGAGACCCAGTGGAGTGAATAGGCCAGGGTTGAGCATGCTATGCGGCAACAGTACCCTGATCACTGATGACCACTACCGGAATTGATCAGGCAGAGTGAGCGGTACTGTAACAATGCCCTTGATCACTGATGACTGCTCCGTACACCTACCGACAGGGCTGAGCATGCTATGCCACAACGCTACCCTATATCACAATGACCAAAGAATGATGAGCGGTTCCCTCTCTATGCTGCGGGTACCTGGCATTGCTCCATACCGCATCCCCAGGCCACTCTACTGACCGATGGCCTCATTGGGCGGCGGGCCGCCATCTGCCCCGGGTCCCTTACCGGCCTCTGCCCAGTGGGCGGCACCCGCTCGGAAGCCGGGCCAGTCAACTCCCTCCAGGCGGGCAACGGGTTCCACAGCGGGTTAGCCATGCTCCACCGCTTCTGCCATGGGCGAGTCTGCAATTCAGCACAGCGCTCAGCCTCCCCTTGCATCAGACGATGCTGCCCCCTTTGGACTGCCATGCCGCCGGAGCTTTCGTCTGCCATATCCCATCCGCAGCTCCTGTCTGTTGATGGATTCTGGTCATGAGGCCACCAATCCCGACCTGGGACGCTCCTCGCAGGATACAACCGACCATTTGGGGGACCCCTGCCCGGCTGTTCCTCCAACCGTCCCAGCCTTCAGCTCCCCCCTTACTGGTAAAGAAGGCTAAGAAGAAATGCCGCTCTGATCTCGATTCAACCTCATGGAGGCATTCACCTCTCTCTCCCGCAAGATAGACTATAAGCTTCAGTCTGTGGCGACGGCACACAACCTGGACCCCCTCCCGGCCGTCCCTCCTCCCTTGCAAGGGGCGTTCTTGGAGGCCGAAGTGATTTCTGTCGTCCAGCCAGAATCCCCTCCCCAATGGGACCCGGCTCTGGATCATTTCTGGGATCATGGTGACTCTCTCCACTCCGAACACAGTTTTACTCGCACCTCCGTGGGCCTTAAACCTCTCTTTCCCGAGAATGACAACATTGACTCTATTGCTGGCCTGACCCAACCCGAGGGCCGCCTCCGCCTTCTTGAGCGTGACATGATCCACGTTCTCGGCTCCAGTCATCAGAGCCTCCGAGTGCAGAACAAGCACACGCTTTGTTCAAGCGTCACCAGGGTGCTTCTGTTACAGCTCCCTGATGGCTCAGCTCGCTTTAGCCGACCACAACCTGCATTTTGGACATTCTGATGCTGCGGGTCTTCAGGTTCTTCCTCCAGGTTCTACGGCCGGATCACCCACATGTAAAAAGCATGCACACTTCTTCTGCAGGGTTCAAATTCATATTCAAAATCTCGCTCTATACCTAAGCAAGATACATGTATTTTTTCATCTAATTTGATAACGGTGGTCAGCTCCCTAGGAAACACTGTCCACTTTAGTCCGCCGCCTCGATTCAATCTCAAATCCCTCGGCAACTTCTCCTGACCTTAATCCCCTGCGTGAGGATCTCCATCCGAATTCCTTACCCAGATTTGTAACCAGATCCACTTCCAACTTTCAGCTATATTTCTGGCTTCACATCTGGCTCCATCAGTCCATCCAATACATGAACGCCCATTCATTTCATTTTTTGCGCTTAACCACTTGCTGCCGGGTGGTAGGGTCCTTTTCCAAATTTTATGTTTTCAAAATTCTTTAAAAATTCATCATTTCATTTAATGGCCGTTTATACCAAAATTAAGGACTCTTTGGACACTATTCTAAAGCTGACAGGTGAAATTCATTGACTCCTAAATATTGCAGCCAGGCCTGCAGCTTTGGAAAAAGAGCCAGATTTTGCAGTGTTACATAGGATTCTTTTGTTCCCGAAACCGGCACTGTGCACTGCTGACCTCTTTTCAATAGGAGCCAGATTAGTGTGCAGCAGTGCTGTGTGGCTCATCACTGCGGTGGTGGAGAGCTTTTGTACCCGGTGGTAATCGGCTTGCTCTAAATGCCTCAAACCGTTTCAAAACAAGGCTGGATTATCACCACTATTGAGAGCAAAAAAATGTTGGTAATGCCCAGCAGCTCAGTCTTTTGTGCTGAACACGGTCTTTTGTTATAAGGCCCAACTCTTTTGTCCCAGTTCCGAGCTCCCCGGCTCTGCATATGAAGCCTATGTACTCGAAAACGGGTCACCTGGCAGGGAGTGGTTAATAAAATCATTTAATAACAATTCTTCAACTTATCCGGGTTCAACTGCACTGTGAAAAGGTGTTCAACTATGGAAATTAACCAATAATGTGGCAACTATAACCAAGATTGGACAAATAACGAATGCTACACTGTTTGACCAATTCCTCTTCTTTACAGTGTGGTGACGTTTCTTATCCAGGCTTATGCCTCTGCCTTGATCTGTCCATTTTTTGGGGCGTGCAGGAGTTACATGTACATGTTTACTCTACCGGGCCACCTTACGTCATTTGCTCCCTATAGCCCGTATATATTCTTCTGTTTGGCCTGGCCACGCCCCACATACTATCTGGACACGAGTTCCTTTGTAGTAGGTGTGTCCAAAGTGTGCATACTGTGAAGGTTACGAGGTCTGGCAAAAGTGTGCCTAGTGCCAGGGCTCACTTTTGTTTATGGCTTGCCAGGGTTGCCTTTCAAATGCACCCTGCGCATTTAAAATGAAGTGGCATACTTGGCAAATTTTTTGTCAATTTCACGATTTTATCTGCGCACGCTCTTTGTGGTAGCAAATAATTGGGAGTATTATAATACTTAGATGCTGAATGAAATAGGATATCTGGATTCTTAATCATGGAGTCACTTTGGTCTTCAGACGCCCCTTAACTGCAGTTTCTCTATTGTTGCAATGCATGCAGAATGACCTTATTCCTGTGCATGTTACGATATGGCTGTAATCCTTTAACTCAAGGATACAAACGGCCACTTCGAACATAGTACGATGTAACAAGGCTCATTATTCATTTCTTCGTGAATATTTAAGCTTGTTTTTACATGTGGGCTGGCCTTACTTTCGTCCCTCCAAGTCCAGATGTGACCGTGGCGATGGATGTGTCGCTATACGGAGGGGGAGCCTCTCTCCACTCCGCGCCTCTGAGGTCTAGGACTCCGCAAACATATCTGTGTGTTAGAATTCAAAGTGGTGTTCAACGCTGTTCGTCACTTCCGACAGCACTTAGTAGGCTGTTTCACTCGAGTCCAGAGGGCTGCCTCATCGACAGTGGCATACATCAAATGTCAGGTTGGCACTTGTCTTCCTCAACTCATGCGCCCTTGCGTGGCAGCTCTTCATGTCGATGATCAATCAGGGATCAGTCTTCAAGCTGCGCACATAGCAGAAACCAGCAACTGCACAGCAGACACACTTTCTTGGATGCTGTCCAGAGTGGACTCTTTATCCAAGTGTTGTCAGCCAGATTTTCACAGAGATTGGGCGTCCTCAATTCGACTTCTTTGCTATCACCGACAATGCCTACCTCCCAATGACCTGCTTCAGGTTCCCTCACCCATGGGCGTGGGCAACAGATGCCCTACAGATCGACTAGTCGGGCCCTCTGGCATACATCTTCCATCCAACCTCCTTCATCCCGTGGGTCCTGTCCAAGATAGAATGGAGCCATGTCGGATCCTCCTCGTCTCCCTGCTCTGGCCTTACCAACTGTGGTTTCAAAGATGAAAGAGACTCCTGGTATGATGGCTGCTGGTCCGTCCGGTCAGAGAGGACCTCCTCTGTCAGCCCAAGTCAGAGATCCTTCACCCACCACCGAAGAGTCTTCACTTAATGTGCTGGACAAAGGCTTTTTTATGTATCTGTTTTCACTCGGGCCTCTAGTTTACCGCCATCCGCAACTACTATTAAGCTTTTCCACCTCAACGAGTTCCCACTACACTCAATCCTCCCAACAAGTACTTAAGGCCACACTCAAGAGTTCGGCACTCTTTCTCCTAAAGACGGACAGAGCACGCTGTCTGAAACGTCGAGTGAACCCCGGTTCTTCTCAGAACCACACACACTCACAAAAGAGAAATATATCAACATGGTGTCACCGCAAAATTGTCCATAGTTAGTACTTCCACCATGCATAGCCTCAAGTCTCATCTGTTCACTCATGCTTCAGTGATGGCTTGACTCTTTCTGACAGTGCTGCTTTCCTATATCTCCTTCAAGAGATGTTTGTTGGGCATACGCTTACCTTCTGCTCTCCCGACATATTCGTTCCTGACATAGCCTCACTTTTGGGAGACGACTCTGACAAGAGATCATGTCCGGTTCGGATTCTCAAGTGATATCTTGTTAGGGCCGAGCATCAACGAGAATCTAATTCCCGGCTCTTCATCACCACAATGAAACCCTTTTCACCGATGGATGGTCTTGGCCATTGTCTTCAAACGCTGATGCTGGCCAGCACAACATGATGACGTTCGAGCCATGTCTGCATCCTGGTCGTACTTCAGAGAAGTTCCTCTAGGTCAAATCTGCCAGGCTGCTTGCTAGAAATCTCCCTTCACCGAGTGTTACCTGAAATATGTTCTGCAGAGTGAAACAGCCCATTACACAGCGACCTTGCGCTCGGCAGTCCGGACAATGTTCAGCCCTGTTCCAGGACAGACGGCGGATTTTCAACCTAGGAGTTTCCTCTGGTGAGTGCTCGCTCTGGTGCCGCCCGCCTTATGTTACGATTAGTAACTACACTCCTGTCGCCGACCCACCTCCAGGTTACGGTGCCACTCTGCATATGTAGGCTGGACAGGGGTATGTGAACACAGGAGACTCCTCCCCTACATTAGTGTGGGTCGAGTCTCCTAGTGATACTTAACCCTGTCCAGCTGCTCCCGCCCATCCTTCCCCACTTTGGCTCCGATGGTTTTCACCGCTTCTAAAAGAAGGACGAACATGGCATCGGAATTGCAGTGCATTGTGGAGGGTCAAGGGGCAGAATGCATAATCAAGTCTTTCCAGCAAATTGTAATTGGCACATGGGAAATTTGCATATGTAGGCTGGGCAGGGGTAAGTATCACTAAGAGATCGAACCCAGGCAGCCTTCAATGTAAAACATCACTTCTACACAATTGTTAAGGCTAACGTATCCTGACTCAATCAGTGATCATATACATAAATCACCAAGGAGGCACGCACTCACCACGCCTCAGCCTCTTGACCAGACAAACGTTCCCATGGGTTATGGACTCGGGCATCGACCTGAAAGCAACCCACATCCTGGGAGCCAGCAACTCCATTACAGATGTTCCCCCTTGGGGAAGGATCCAGCCGATGGAGTTGTGTCTGCATCACAGCGTGGCCGAGTCAGTCTTCAAGGTACTCAACAATCCACATGTTGACCTCTTCCATCAGTAGAAAATGCTAAGCTGCTAGTGTTCTGCACCAGGTTTTCTCAACCACAGGCCTGGTTGAGAGATGCTGGCTGCATCAGCTGGGAGGGGTACTTTAACCACTTCCTGCCGGGAACTCCGGAATCGGAGATGGTTTAGGAAACAGGGCCCTGTAACAAAAGACCGTACTCCGAACAAAAGACCAGGCTGCTGGGCATTACTGACATTTTTCACTCTCAAAAGTGGTGATAATCCAGCCTTGTTTTGAAACCATATACCAGGGTTTGGGGCATTGAGAGCGAGCGGATTACCACTGCGGACAAAAGCGCTCCACCACCGCAGCGATGAGCCACACAGCACCGCTGCACGCTAATCTGGCCCCTATTGAAAAGAGGTCAGCAGTGCACTGAGCCAGGTTCATGAACAAAAAACAGTTATACAACACCACACAATCTGGGCTCTGTTTACAAGGCTGCAGGTCTGGCTAAAATACTCCGGCGTCAATGAAGGTCATCTGTCAACTTAGAGTAGTGCCTAAAGATTGCTTCGTGCGGCTATAAACCACTGTTAAATGAAATGATGAATTTTTGAAGGATTTCGAAAACAGAAAAAATGATAGTCATGCCGGCCCAGCATCATTAACATTGCAAATTGCCCCGGCACGAAGTGGTTAACCTATTCGCTTTCTCCGTTTTACCCCTAATCCCAGCAGTTTTGTCAAGATTGAACAGGAGCACTACCATTGTCTTCTTATTGCACCCTTCTGGCCTCTCTAGCTGTGGTGCCGTGACTGACCAGGCTGTTGGTTTAAGTTTACACTAGCAGAAAACTACTTTTTACATCATGGTGCTAAGGACAAGGTGTGGTCCCAACCGAGGCACCTATAACTGCAGTAGCCGAATTTTCTTGTACCTATTTAAACTCAAGACTGCAGTTCGTAGCCATGTGCAACTCCATTCTGCTGTCACAGCTATTTGCAGTATTTTCCCTGATGGCTCTACTCTCTCAGACAACTCAGCCACCTCCTACATGGCATGTTCATTAAGCATCCCCCCTTGGGACCTGTTCCATGTCCTTGAGTTCCCAGCAGGTCATCCCTCCAAGTCTCTCATTGAGGCCTCATTATTACACACTTCGGTGAAGCTGGTGTTTTAACTCACAGTAACCACTTCATGTTGAGGCAGTGAATTGCAGATGTTATCCATCACAGATGGCCTCATCTGATGGGAGCCCCACAGCTTGCAATTCATCCCAACCCTGGGCCTCTGCAAGTTGATCATTCCAGATGACGATGATTCCATCCAAGCCTTGATGGAGGAGGGACATGTGGAGATGTGATGTGTGTAGAGGGAGGCCATTTGAAATGGTGGAGTCAAGTAGGAACTTAGTCTTGTTTACAAGATGTTCCTGTTGTTTTATGAACAATAGGAACCATGAATAAAAGGACCCATCGCGGTCAGAGTGCCCCTTCAACAAACCACGCTCTGCTCATGTCACAAGTACACACGAACCGATCACACAACACAAACCGCTCTCACCCACAAACCGCTATCACCCACACGGTTCGTGGGTGATAGCGATTTGTGGGTGAGAGCGCCCTGTGTGTGAGAACGGTTTGTATGATACAGTCTGTATGTGTAAATGTACATGTACAGTTAGTTGCACTGTCAGTACGTGTGTGACGTGGATGAGAGTGGAGCGTGGTTTATTGAAGGGGCCCTCTGATGGCGATAGGTCGTATTATTCATGGTTCGCGAATAAAACAACAGGAAGGTCTTGTAAACAAGACTAGTAGGAACTGAATGATCAACTCACAGAATTTCTACAGCCTCCATGGATAAAAGCCATCAAGAAGTCACTTTTAAAGCCATTATCATGTATAGCCTATCTTCAAGTATGTGTAAGCTTTAATTTGTGTTAAATAATTATTAGCATTGTGGATGAATAAGGTTGCACCTGATATTGAATTTAAATTTGGATCGAAGTTGTCGCATGGAGTTCATTGACTTAAACTTGTCGACAGCCAATTGAATTTGATCCTTGATAAGTGGGGTAGGAGATTTTACTGGAGTGCTACATAAATTTCATGCAAACCATAATTAACTGAGTGGTATAATTTCATTTTATGCCATATTGACTCTTGGATAGAGTCAGATATGTGTAAGTTATTTTACACTTATTTACGTGACTTAACTTTTGTAAAGTATTATTGTAAACAGAAATTATAGAAGAATTTGTGGACTTCATTTTATTTGCCGTGGTCATTGAACAGTATTAGAGGCAGGTAACTAGTTCTGACAGGCCTCCCTCGGAAGATACCCTCTTGGATGTGCTGATCAGCCACAGCTTCCATGAAATGACTTTTTTCTCCAGTTGTTCTCTCACCTCTTGGAGCTTTTCCGGATACACTTTAACTGTTAACATATGTACTACCTGGCACAGTTCTTAAAGGACTCCTTTGGCTTCTGTTGACAGTGATGTAACTCAAAAATTCTCAGCCTGTTGGCCAGCCCTTGCCTCCTAGCCAACAATTTCACCAGCTCCTCATATATATCAACTTCTAGCCCTGGAGGGTGCCCTTTCCAAGAATGCAAATTGCATTTTCCTAGAAACTTGCAGCCAAGTACTCGGCCAATTGTACATGTACATCGTCCCATCTGTTTATCAACTGACAACTCTCAAAGTGCCTGTAGTACTCATTCCATGGCACTTAGCCACTGTAATGGTCGAGAACTACATGTACACTTGGTTGGTAAGGTACCTAAAGTCGTGTCCGAAATGAGCTTCTTGAGCTACGGCTCCACGCATTTCCCATGGAGTGAAGAGCTAGACCTAGCTCTAGACAACAGATTCAGGTACAGCCTAAGTCTCTACTGCAGCTCATCTTCCCCAACATCTCTCTCTTCCTTTCTTACTGGACAATGCTCCACACCCTCCTCAACAAAGTCATCAGCCGGCACATTGTCAGTCCTAACATTCAGCAAACATGTAGCAAAACTCATAAATTACTGTGAAGCTTCTTCTCCGCATCAGGTGCATGTGAACATATGTACTGTACCACAGAGACTGTTGGACCGGATGCCGCATTTTCCCTCCGAGGTGTCCAATCAATTAAACTGCTCCCACGATCATTTACCTTGAGATGGACTTTCGACGTCTTCAACTCAGTCAGTGCTTGTGCCCTGAACAACCCATACTCTGACGCACAACAACAAAATAGTAGTTGGTTTATTCAGCGTTCTTTACGGTTGATTATGGTTGATTGGAGGACTGTGTGACCACTCTTCCTCTGGTGTAGTGAACCCAACAATTACTTGTGTACCTCCAGTGCCACCGGGACCTGAAGAAGTAAGTATTAAGGGCTATCTCTGGGCTACACTACTCACAACTGCCGTCTAACATCAAAAACGTCTCCAGTATTCCTGTATCTAAAAAACAAGTAAAGTCACATCTGCCACAAAAAGCCAATTTATAGAGAAATGTAGTGTTTATAGCTAATAGGACGGATTTAATGGGGAGGGTTAAGTGACTTCAGTATAATGTTTTTCTTGTATTTGATTGTTCCAATTTTTAAATAATATGGAGTCTTGACAATGTTTGTAATTAGTTATGGGTAAATGGACTGATAATTTACTGTTTTTTCATGTTTGTTTATTCTGTATATGTGTAATTTTGTAAATTTGTCCATATATGTACTTATGGGACCCCAATGGAAATAAGCCTGTGTAATTGGCTTTCTAGGGTTATCCCAGAATGAATCAACTGTATCTTGTTTTCTCTATGTACAATTGTTGCTTAGTTGATTGATTTCTAAATATTAACAATAACAATTCGGGCTGTGAATCGACCATAAACTCCTACAAGGAAGTCTTACTGGTCCATGGTCCATGCACCACCACACAGGACAAGGCACTAGTCATGCTATAAGCTGGGTGATGTTGTGGCTAAACCCTATTCAGGATTTATGATCCTTATTGTCGTCTGATCATCGCTTGCGTGCTCCTTATATAGCCTTGTGAGCCGGCCGCTGCTGCAACTATGCCTGTGCGCATGTGCTACATGTGACCTAACAGTGACTCTCACTAACCAATGCCCTATGTGCAAGGCGGAGCCTAAGCACTGCACCCACTTAGCACACGACCTCTACCCTTGTAACCATGCAGAGCACCTTCTCTAATTTTATCCGATGCCTAGTATTTTGCACCCTCTGTCACGTCATAGTTTTGGAGATCTCTGTGATGAGCCTCGCTCCTACTTGGTGGTAGCCAACTGTTGAAGTGTTTAGATGTAATCAAGGTTTCAGCCAAAGTATTGAGATTGAAGAAGTGCATCTCCATAGTTTGTATATTGTCTGCCAGCATAACTTAACAAGCTTTATATGGAATGTTCTCATTAGTTGAATTCCGTTGTGAGCATGCAATGAGGCTTTGCATTTATTTTTCAGAACTATGCCAGGTCATCATGGCGTCAGTGATTTTAAATATTTGTTGAGGGAAAAGTCCAATCATATAACTTGAAGGTTGGTACAAGGGACGTTATCAGCATCCATTCTCCTGAGCCTGTCTTGAATGAATATCTAAGACGAGCCGAGTGCTTAATTATTCCCATTCATAAATGCTTTGAGTCACAAAGTCAAAAGAAGTTTTGAAATTATGATTTTCCAACATTTTGTTCAACAGCTTTACTCCAGTTTCAAATGCTTCCTTACCCATGCTTCAGGTATTTCCTCTTGTGAGTACATGTTGTCATAAACAATCGCAATATTTAGAGATTGGTGTGTGTTTTGTGTACACTGTGTGAGGTGGCGCAATGCCAGCCAGTGCTGAATCAACCATTCAAGACTAGCCACATGACGGACTCCTCAATAGGAATGGCTGTTCTGGCTGGATAGTATTAACCACTTTGCGCCAGGGGATGAACGGGAGGAGTGGGGCACTTCCCGGTGCGTTTCATGATTTGCTACATAAAAGCGAGGTTGCATGGTGCGTGTCTTGCATAACTCATGGCCCAAACTTGAACAATGATTGCGAAAATAGCCTTCCAGCAGCTACTGCGCCGTAGGCTGATAGAGCCATTCATATGGAAATTGACCCATTCATGAACTCTGAAAAGTGGCCTTTGTCTGCCCAGCTAATCCGTTTACAATGCCTGCCCACCTCTTATCAGTGGGTGCTCGATTTCGGGCACTCCCGGCTCCTGGCACAACAAGGAGGTCCCTTCTGTGTGTTAACCCGGCGCGAAGTGGTTAATGAAGATTTTAAGCAAATCCCAGAAGGACCCCTCCAGTAAAATTAGGGTTTAGGGAAATACTAAATAAGGTGAACAACTCAAATTAGTGACTAAATTTGAAACAGTAGGCCAACTTGCCTTGCCGCCGAAGACTGTATGGCAGTTTTTCACTTTTTAGAACAAATTAAATGTTTACCCAAAAAATACATGGCAATATGGATATTCAAGAAATAAAGGTGGTTGTTTCCAGTGGTAGCCTTCAGGATACATCAAGGCTGTGTGAATTGTATTCAGTTTCAAATCTTCTAGTCTGAGTTTCAAATCCCCAGAAATTCAGCCTCAATTCCAGCGTAACCCTTTCCCAGAAAAGAAAAAACATATTTGGTACACACACAAGAACACACATTTCAACACTAAACAAAATTGCTTGAACACCCACACTTGTTTCACTTACGAAGTGTGGACATTCCTTTGTTCTCCTATGGTTAACCACTTTGGGCCAGGGCATTTTTCAATGTTGAGGATGCTGGGCCGGCATGACTATCATTTTTTCCGTTTTCAAAATCCTTCAACAATTCATCATTCCATTTAACAGTCGTTTATAGCCGCACAGAGTAATCTTCAGGCACTACTCTAAGTTGACAGGTGACCTTCATTGACACCCGAATATTTCAGCCAGGCCTGCAGCCTTGTAAACAGAGCCCAGATTGTGCGGTGTTATACAACTGTCTTTTGTTCACGAACCTGGCTCAGTGCACTGCTGACCTCTTTTCAATAGGGGCCAGATTAGCATGCAGCGGTGCTGTGTGGCTCATCGCTGCAGTGGTGGAGAGCTTTTGTCCCCGGTGGTAATCCACTTGCTCTAAATACCCCAAACCCTGGTATACGGTTTGAAAATAATGCTGGATTATCACCACTTTTGAGAGTGAAAAATGCCGGTCATGCCCAGCAGCCTGGTCTTTTGTTCGGAGTACGGTCTTTTGTTACAGGGCCCTGTTTCCTTTGTCCGAGTTTGGAGACCCCAGCCACACATATAAACCATACGGCTCCGATTTCGGAGTCCCCAGCTGGTAGTGGTTAAGGTAACTTGGGAAATATGCTCCTTTTTCTCCCACTTGGATAACTCCTTCAAGCTGGATTTTTGATGATGATTTCCTGGACTGTTCCTTTTCATTTTGCCATGATAACCCTGACCCCATAATGCGTCTGAAACTGTTTTTCAGAGAGGGAAAACATGGTGTGGATGTGTGCCAGTCCACACAATGCCATTGCACCCTACATTATGTGGAATTCTTTTGTGCAGAGCTCCACACTATGCATGTCACACCTACACATATTATCAATCCAAGTTTTTTTGGAACAGTTGTAAAAATACAAAACCTTACACAGAGCCAAAGAACATAAACATGAGAACATCTTTCTGCTCTGGATAAGTCTGCTGTGGATTTTTGCACCCCGGTTTCGTGAGGTCTGCCAAATAATCCTGTGGAATTAGGTTAATGGCACATAGATGTAACATACAAGACCAAAAGGAGCCCAAATACAGTTACACAAGACTATTGAACTTTACTCCCAGGCTCTAGCAGATTAAAGAATAAGAATCTTCCAAGAATAGTGAGCTTTGTATATGCACGTACTTAAATAATTTCACTGTGCCATTTGATGGAATTAAAACAAATAATGGAAGAGTACAACATTCAGAACAAGGTCAGATAGTATGGAGAGCAGTTTGTACATATATATCAGCATTCTGTTAAACTGAAATAAGGTATGGGACACAAAATGCACAGAAAATAAAAAATTCAAATTTTTGGACAATTATCTAAATTGATTTTATTGTCATTGTGTAAAGCCAGGTGTCAAATGAAAGTCGTTTTTGTAGGCTTGTGTTTCTTTGATTTCCTTTCTGTTTGTATTATAGGTCTGCAGTGAGCGTGCATCATTGCAACCGCACCCACAAAAACAGGAACGTATAAGTGGAGTTCCCACATCCAACAGATCTGAAAAAGGAAAAAGAAAACTGTTAAATACTAATTCAAAATCAAACTCAAGGGAACAGAAGAGAAAATGGCGAAGGAAACGGTCAAGAATAAATGATGAAATTTACAAAATGAAAACAAGAAGCTGTGAAAGCACAGGAAAAACTTGGAAAATTCCAGAAAAGAGTCCATACCTTGATTCTGAAGAAGATGTCCAACCTAAAGCTGAAGTGCTCACAGAAGAATTTTCCTCAAAGAGAAAGGTAACCAACAGAAACATAGTGTCTTCAGACTCGGAAAATGACTACAAAGTTCTCCCATCTGAAAGAAGAGGTAATGGTTAAGAGCATTATAATGCAAAAAGGCATTTTTTATCTGTGTAATATCTTTATTGAGCAACAAACTTTATTGGACAAAAGGTTGCAGGTCGAGGAGGAAAGATGTGATGCTTGAGAAGACAGTTCATACAGTGGAACGCTGCTATAACGAACAAGACGGGATCCACGCTAAATTTTCGGTACAGCAGTCGTTCGGTATAGCGAATTTAGCGTTTTGTTGCCATGTTGAATAGCGCCCTCTCTTGTCTAACCAAAGTGCACCCTCTTGAGATACCTTGGTCGCTGTTTTCGTGACGTTTTTCTGTTGTATTCAAGTTTAAGGTTTTTAGAAATGTATCTGTTAATTATTTTTGTTTTTTATTTAAACTTGAGTCAAAAAATTGATATCAAAATTATCCTAAAAGTCGTGAAACTACCGCTCAGGATCGATCTCTCATGCATGCGAATCTCGGTTGATTTGTGTATCAGCGGCACCCTCTTTAGACTATTGTTAGTGCAATGCCACCGTCTGCATACATTCGGTTTTCTTCTGCACCCGATCATGTGGAGTCGCAAAACCAGTGTCTATTCAATACTGTTGACAACTAGTTGCTTTCCCTTCTAATCCTTGGGGAAATAATGACCACTTGTCACTTTCCAACAGAAAAAACACCGACTGTTTTATCGTGTTAACATTTGGGAATTACAAACGGCAACTGAATAGTGTTTGGTAGGTTCCGTGCCCAAATTTTTGGGAGCCAAGGACGATGTTCGGTACAGCTGAATGTTCGGGATAGCGGTTTTCCACTGTACATGCATCTGACTGCATGCTCATGTGCCTTGACCTTGTGATTGTAGCAAGTAGTGATACATATACCAGTGACCCTGCTGTTTCCATAAACTTCTATTTTTCATATGACATCACTTGACCGGCAAAGACAGTTCAAGAAGTATTCCAAGTCTGCAGCCGTCCTTGCATTTTTGAATCTGCGTGTTTCAGTTGACAGTTTCATGTATGCCAGGATGCTGAGAGAGTTTGAAGGCACGCATATTCCTGCACGCATATGTGTATATTGCACACTGACCAAGAATCACGTGACTGAAAAACCTCTATACCTTACTCTTCATGAAACAGTTTTTCACAATTATTTAATTTTCCAGATAAAGAAATTTTAAAAAGTGGTTGTAAAGTTCCAACAAATATCTATTCAAATAGACATATCTTTTAAATGTATTTAAACAGATATTACTGAAATAAACTGAATCTGTTGGAGAGGTGTGATAAAACAACTTTTGATTTGTTTAATTAAAGCTTGCACTGTAGTGAAACTAGCCTCCCTGAGTGAACACACAAACTTTAATTGATTCAGCTACGTTAACCACTTGCCGCCGGGTTGATTTTTCTTGAGCAAGACAAGATTTTTCCATTTTCAAAGTTCTTCAAAAATTCATGTCATTTAATGGCCGTTTATACCAAAATAAAGGACTCTTTGGGCACTATTCTAAAGCTGGCAAGTAAAATTCATTGACTCCTGAATATTTCAGCCAGGCCTTTAGCCTTAGAAAAAGAGCCCAGATTGTGCGGTGTTACGTAAGATTCTTTTGTTCCTGAAACTTGCACAGTGCACTGCTGACCTCTTTTCAATAGGGGCCAGATTAGCGTGCAGCGGTACTGTGTGCTCATCGCTGCGGTGGTGGAGCACTTTTGTCCCCGGTGGTAATCCGCTCGTTCTCAATGCCTCAAACCGTGGTATACTGTTTCAAAACAAGGCTGGATTTTCTCCACTATTGAGAGCGAAAAAAAAGTAGGTAATGCCCAGCAGCTCAGTCTTTTGTGCTGAGCACGGTCTTTTGTTATAAGGCCCAACTCTTTTGTCCCAGTTCCAGGCTCCCCAGCTCTGCATATAAAGCCTATGTACTCGAAAACGGGTCGCCCGGCAGGGAGTGGTTAAATCAAGACTATCATTCTTTAACACCCTTCAAAGCAGTGGGACAGAGTGCATTAAAAGAGAAATCTACATTTTGTGTTGACATGTACTAAATTTTTGAATACTTTCATCACTTTATTTATTGCATGTGATCTGGGTACATTATCCATCAGTGATATGTTTTAAATGGTTTCTCCTCCTGTAGTGTGTAACAGTTGGATTGAAGTTTACAGTTCAAAAGAAAAGAAGTGGATATGTGTGGATTTTGCCCGAGGCCTTATCAACCGACCAGATTTATGCGAACAGAATGCAACAAAGCCAATTTGCTATGTTGTAGCCATTGATAATGGTAAGTGCTTACAGGAAACAATAAAAAACATTTTACTTCTACAGTAAATTGAAGCCATCAAATCACATTTTAGGGGTTCTTGAAAGTCAGTTGTGACGTGACTATCATGTAAGAAAAGCTGACCTGGAAGCTTCAGCTTATTGAATTTTTGAAGAAACAACAGGCCTCTGTACTGATAGCATCTCACTTTATTTACATTTGTACTTTTCTAAGGAGCTGCTGGAGCTCCAGTCCACTGAGCACCTAGAAGAGCTCACAATTAGTGTGACATCATTAGTACAGAGGTCTGTTGCTGCAGTAGACTTCAGACAGGACAGATGTAGGAACTTCATCAAAGTTCATTTGCTTTTATACTCTGACAGTTATGCTTGGTTGTTATTATTAGTCGCCAACTGCATTACTGCACATCTGTTTGACAACTTAGGCCTAAGGTCAGGATAACACAAGGAACCCAAAGAATAAATAAGGTTGATTGCATTGTATTCATCAGCTTACTATTTAATTATCTCATTTATATTTCTTCCATTGTGACATAACAATGCCCAAACAATTTTAGATTTGAAAGAGGCATACACATGGATTCTGTTGTAGACATTAATGGCTTTTGTTCTTTCCAAACATTAAAGATTTTGCTAAATGCAATTGAATATTCGTTCAGATTTTGTCCATATAAGCAAATCATTCACATAGTTTGAAGTGAAGTGTAGTCATGGGTCTACAGCACTCATCTTACCGTAGAGCCATTACGTAGCCATATTTTCTTAGCCTTATGAAGAGGCGTTGACATCTTTTTTGAGGATATTTTGGCTAATTACTTAATTTAAGCAAAAAATTGTGGCTAACTGCAACCACCTCCCATTTAATCCTACCTCTGTTCATGCTGCACAGCCTGATTTAGTCACCTTTAACGTGTGGGGGATTACCCTCAGCCAGCTTTTCCATGGACTGTGTAAAAACATATCAGCCAGGTGGCCCTATAGGAATTAAATTTGATTATTTACACAGACAGGTGCCAGAGCCAGCTGAGGCTATTCAGTCACCAGTGCCGGCTGCCACTCGGTCTCTGTGATGTTTTAGGCATGTGTTTGGATAGTTTCATTGTGGTGGTATGGTGCTGGTGGTGTGTGGATTGATTGTTAATTGTTGCTTGGCCACATGACTTGGCCATTGTGGGGGCCCCCCTCAAATCCAGACAGACTGGGAAAAAAGATACTCTGACCTATGGGTTTTAATGTGTTTCGGGGCTAGAAGACTCCCACTGAACAGTTTAAACTCAATTCTACACTGCCCTCTAGAGTTGTGATAACGGAATTCCACGGGGGACGACCGTGCATGCGCAGACCAGATTGCGATCGCTATTTTTAGCAGACAGTCGAACTTTTGAGTTTGTCCAGTCAAAGATTTTGACTTGGTCATTAATTACAGGATTTACGGTCTATTTTACCCGAGCCAGATGCCTATTGGGTGATGAACATGACAAGGAACCCAGGTGTGCCGATGGCGACCCCAAAGAGAAAGAAAAACAGAATGAAAACTCCAAACAAAATGCGAGTTCACATGGCAATAAACACACTGGCAGTGTTACCACCGCGCAGAAAGCTCTGTACACATTGAAAGTCCCGCTGAAGAAATCAAGGACTGAAGAAGCAGTTGATAAGTTACACGAAAACTTGAGTCTCTTCACGTCAAATGTATTGCACTTGACTGATGAAAAAGAACATTGGTAGTACAGGCAATTTCGGGAATATGAAGAGGACTGCTTTTGTCCTCGTGATGATTATGACACCTACGGCGCTGGCTGGCACATGGCGGATGAATACGATAGTGACTGCTATTCAGTTTCACAAAGCATTACCATGACTCACAAGGCACTAGCGATGTACACAATGCGAAAATCAGGAGCATGAAACTGAAAGGCATGACAGCAACGATGCTGGCAAATGTGACCAAGTTTCTTTGCCAGGGACAAGCGAAGACCCAAACGTCGTATCTAAATACGATAGATTTCTAAGTGGACTGAACATAGCAGACCAAGAGGAAACCGGACCGCCTATTGCCAAGCCACTGGCAAAAGGGGCGAACAAAATGTTCACTTCTGGGATGGAATACGACTTGTTCAAGAAAACCACATAGACGATTTTATGCCCAAAAAACTGCACGGCACTTACTGCTGTCAAGGTGGATGAAGTTGTGTGAAACCTACTGAAAGGTCCAACCAAGATGTTCGATGAGAGACTTCAAGTGGTGCTTGCGGCTGTGGTTAAGATCGCTAGTAACCGTTCTAAACTGGTTGACAAAATCATGCAGAACAGCTTCGCAGTTGATAAGTTTCAAGCAGAATTCCAAGATACAGGAACACGTTGTGTGGATGACTTGACCACTATAGCCATGTCTAGTTTGGCTATGCTGGGTCATGCTTGCCATGGCCTTTGCCTCCGTAGGCGTGAATTACACAAACCAGAGGTTGCATGGAAGCACAACAACCTGTTTTCCACAGATGTTCCACACAACAACTACCTCTATGGGGGAAAGGACAATATTGAACAGATCATCAAAGACATAAAACAAAGCAGCCAGCTTCGACTGGGTGGCAAACCTTACCCCAAGGGTCCGCAGCGACAGCACTCGGGCCATTTTGATGGATATGGCTACCATTGGGGACCATCTAGGTTTGGCCCCATCTGTCCGGGTGTGGTGCCATGTATCGGGGAAGACCCCAGTACTGCCCCTATCCCAAGGGAAAGAGGCACCAAGAGAGGAGCTTCTAGTTGTGGCTGGCCCGGAGCTCAACACCCAGAGGTGAGGTAGGCTACCCACAAGATTTGACTTCTTGTGATGCTGCCTTTCAGTTCTAAAGCCACTCAATTTGAAGCAGGAAGACTGAAACACTTTGTAGTACAGTGGCAAGAGATCACTTCAGATGAAGAGATTCTTGAAACGGTCACAGGCTGCAGTATTGAGTTCCAAGATGTTCCAAAACAGGTTGGCAAACCTACATCAAAATTCAGTGTCAAAGAAGAAAAAAATTGTGGAAGGTGAGATTAAACACTTGTTAGAAAAACAACAAGCGTTTAATCTCAGTGTCCACAATTTTTTCTTCTAGTTCTTGAGGAAACCTCTCATGTTGATGGGGAATATCTCTCCACAGTTTTCCTTGTGCCAAAGAAAAATGGAACATTCAGGTTGATTCTAAACCTCAAAAACTTCAACATCCATGTTAAGTATATCCATTTTAAGATGGACACCTTTGACATAGTGCTGAAGTTGCTGTTGCCAGGCAGTTTAATGGCCTCAATCGATTTAAAGGATGCTTATTACAGTGTTCCAGCGCATGAAGATTTCAGAAAATTCCTCAGATTTATCTGGGATGGCAAAGTGTTACAGTTTACCTGCTTACCAAATGGCTTTCCTGTGCCCCTCGTAAATAATGAAGCCAGTTTATGCTAAATTGAGAGAGGCTGAGCACAATATCTCAGGTTTTCTGGATGATATGCTTGTTGTAGCCAATACGCAGAGGAAATTGCAAGCCTCAGTTTCCTATGTCGTGCAGACTCTTCAGCAATTAGGATTTGTCATAAATTGGGATGAATCAGTTCTCCATCTCTGTAAACGGCTAGTCCACTTGGGTTTTGAGATTGACTCGGATTCAGTGACTGTAGCATTACCTACAGAAAAAGTAGATTACATCCAAAGGTTGTATAAAGCCATGATTCAGAAAAATGCAGACACAATACGCAATGTAGCAAAGATCATTGGAAGTTTCGTGGCATTGTTTCAGCCGTGCTTTTTGGCCCCTGACACTATAGAAACTTGGAATTTGCAAAAGATGCAGCTTTGGTATTGAGCAAGGGTAACTTTGATGTAGAGATGACAATTACTGATTTGATGAAACTGGATCTCAAGTGGTGGTTAAACAACGTAACAGGTCAAAGGAAACCAATTGTACGAATAAACATTTTTACTGTTACATTTTTCCACCTTTCAGTCTGATTGGGAATAGCCTTACAGAAAGTCCAGCTGGAGGGCTGCAGAGCATTGATGATTTTACCCCACTGGCAACCTCGCAATGCAACCTCGGTTCACCCTGTTCACTAACCTCTTGTCTTAAGCACCATTACTTCTGCCTCAGTCGAACACACTGCTGACGCTGCCACACAGCAACAGCCTACATCCTCTCGGAAAGAGACTAAGATTGATAGCAGGACCGTTATCAGACTTGCCTACCAATTCACAATCCAGTTGTTACCAACTGAAGAACCAATTGAAACCATTTCCATACCAATTCAAACCAATTGAGTCCCATTTGAAAAATTCACTTGATAAGGGAAACAAAATGAAAGCAATCTAATCGGAGCCAGTAGTTGTGTTCCATTTGAAATTTCCAATAAGCCATTTGCAAGTTAAATTTGAATAAAATCTAGTACACCAAGTTCTTTAAATTCACGTGAACGTCACTTGCATTCTCCATACTAAAACCACTGTTGCCATACCTCGTGATTAGGGGCAAGCTTGTGCTTAGTTACATAAGAGACGCCTTGCAACAATGCACTGTTTTCAATGGATAAGAACGGTACAAAGGAACCAGTCCATTCCAGAGATGGTGCTCGCTATGCAAAAGCTTGCCCCGAATCACGAAGTATAGCAACAGTGTCTTTAGCCTGGGGAAGTCAAATTGTTACGTTTCTCTGCAATCAGATAACACAGTGTACCAGATTTTATTCAAATTGAACTTGCAAGTGGCTTATTGATCGAGGAAAACAAACAGAGAGAAAGCTTACCAATCAGGAATGTCACATGGATTCCTCTGGGCCATATCGGGCGTAGGGCGTGGCGTACTTGAACCTGCAGGGTGCACAAAGAAAAGAAAATAAAGAAGAAAAGAACACAAAATGTAAACTAGAGGTGTGAAAATTATGGTAATACTTTACTCAAGAAGGAAGGATTGATGATCAAAGTGACACAGAAACATGTAGGAAAAACGGAAACTTGGTAAATCAACAATGCCTAGAAAGCCCCCAGCCCCCTCCGTTCTCTCTGGCCGGGAGCCATGATGACACTGGGCAGGGTTCCACTCTGGAATTGAAGTGAGTCCATGCCTTACCTGGTGATTTCTTTTCCAGGGCAGTGTTCCTATCTTTTTAGTTCTGCCCCAGTGAATTCGCCATCACGATGAAGACCTACCGCAGTGTCTCTCCAGTCTTCAACCCCAGGCATCCAAACCTAATGATTTTCAAGCCACTGGGGTTTTTTACATGACCCTTGGCACCCTGTAATCCGGAGTTTCCCCAAGGGCCCTCTGGAAGAAATCTTGCAAATCTGTTTCCACTGCGGCTCACCACGTACAACCCTGTGATCCACAAAACGACCATTCCCCACTTGCGTAGCTCCACTCAACCACAGATTCTGCTGTACACCCTGTCCGTGCACATGTTTACTTCAAAGTGGATGTGTCCAAAATCGATTTATTGTGACTGTTATGAGGTCCATCAAAATTAGGCCAGCTGTGAGCCAACCAATTCATTGCCGCACAGGACACAGTTTGGCCTACAAGACTTTCCCTGATGCTTTTTGCCTGGAGGATCACAAGCACTCCCCGTTCCCGATCATTTTCCAGTTCTTGATTTCTACAGCGTACCAGTCTACCTTTTTAAAACATACATGTTTGCACCTACGGTTATCCAGTTATCATGCGGCCTGACTCCTCTACCCCGGCTATTTATTTTTCACGCATTCATGAAAAAGATCGAAGTCTTCCGTCACAGTCGGAGCGCTGGCAGCCATGTTGGGTACGAGACACGGCTTTCCTTCAATGTGACATGAACAACTTCAGCAACCTTCCGCATATTCCAGTGTTTTACTTTGCCGCTAAAGATAACTTATGCTTCCGAAATAACAAGCCTTCCGACTTTAACAAGCCTTCTGTTAGAAACTCCTTGCTTGATAGAGACTGACACTAACTTTATCTAGGTTACATGAAGTCGTTGTCTCGTCTCTGACCTGTTTCATTTCTTTCCTTATTATCAAGGTAAATTCCTAGGATGTGAAAAGGGTGTTCTCCTTTCCATCCAGACCTCACTACATTCATGCTCGTGGCTCTGAATGTTAATGTCATCTCCATCTTTGAGTCAGTCTTGCAGCTTTCTTGCCTCTTCTTTCGCACTGCCAACCAAAGCCACATCAACAGAAAGGACAAGGGATCATGCAGTTGACCTGCTGACGATCCACATGGCAGGGTCCAACAATGTAGTGGTTGACGCACTCTCCTTGGGATGATAGAGCAGCCTTACATCAATCTCGCCACTTTTCCGAACAACGCTCAACTTCCAACAGTCAACTGCAGTCTTTCTGTTTGGCGGGACTTTCTAGCGATGCTATAGTCATTGCCACATTGGACGTCATTTGCCCACCTTTTCAATTTGTGACAACAAATTTTAACATTTTGTTACGTGCTTCAACAATCAGGCTTTGGCTCCAACTCACGCTTCTATGAGCGCTATAACAGACGTCCTTATGTCCTCTTTCATTTGGAGCTCTTTCATATCTACAACTCATATTTACAGGTCAGCCCTAGCTGCCATACACGTTGGTTTCAAAATCAGTTCAACTGCCTTTATAACAGCATGACATTCCATCACCCTTTGCTTGATATGTTCATCCAGTGTTCCCTTGTTGGGAAATTGGTCCGGTCATAAGACCTAAGCTAGGTTCTCTAGATGCTTTCGGGTCCATCCTTTGAACCTTAAATAATGCCTCCTTTATGCACACCAGCATCAGGTTGGAATTTCTCGTAACAATGCATGGTTACCTCCAGAGGAGGCAGTGAACTAAAGGTTCTCACTGTTGCCAAAGGCCGTCTATATTGGGAGCAGCATGATGTCCTCCTCTTTTCTTCGATTGACTTCCTGATGAAGGACAGACTCCCTCACCTGATCATTACGATATCTTTACACTCTCCGTCTCCTTACATACTGGAGACGACGCGGATAAACTTTGAATTGGTACCTGACTAAAACAGTAGCATGAGAGGGACAATAAACCTGTCACTTATCATTATCACGAGACCATACCATCCAGTGGCATCAGTCACTCTTGCCCGCTGGACAGGCTTCACCATTAGATTTGCTAATCCAGTCTAGCCGTCAACACTACATCAGGGTTCATGATGTAAGAGCAGTATCTGCATCTTGGTCTTACTCTCGAAACATTTCCGTTGCAGACATCTGCAAAGCTGCATGTTGGAAGTCTCCCTCTACCTCCTGCAATTTGAGGGATGTTCTACAAAGCAACACCGCAAATGGCAGGACAATCCTACTCTCCGCAGGACAGAGGTCAAAGGGACCTCCTGTAGGACGGGTGACAAGTCATCATGAAGTTCATTTACTTTTTCTTAAATGTATACACTCTTGTTTATATGTGAATGTGTATTCTTGGCATTACATATGTTGTTGCCAACCCCCACCTAGATCGGTACTACTCCGCATATGTAGTGACTGTTTGGGTAGGTATTCTCTAGTAGACCCGACCCTTACTTAATAATGTGGGGGAGGAATTTGTAGCACACTGGTATCTGCCAAAATGACACTCATTGTGCAATACAACTATAAATCAAACAAAATTAACAAGAAATAATGTAATAACCGTTGAACAAGTTGGTTTTAAGAGAAACCTTGAAGTCGGTGATGGAGGCACTAGTCTGAATATCTGAAGGGAGTTTGTTCCACAGATGAGGGCCAGCATGAGAGAAGGATCTATCCCCCAAGATTTATGTGTTGTGGGGACAGCAAACAGGGAAGCATCAGATGATCTCAGTCCCCTAGACAGTCGGTAATGAGCCAGTAAATCAATGTTGTGTGTTGGAGCAGAACTATGAAGGGCATAGAAAAAAAACAACGGAGTTTTGTGCTTAATCCAGTCAGCAACTCAGAGCCAGTGCAGAGAGTGTAGAATAAGTGTTATGTCAGTCCTAGACGAAGTCAGAGTCACAATATGAACAGCAGTATTCTGAAGTCTTTGGAGACACACGAGTTGGGCACCGGGTTATTGATACGAGAGTGAGTTGCAAAAATCCAAACGTGAAGAAATGAGAGCGTGAACAAGTTTTTCTGTGGCAGATCGCATCAAGTACTTGTGAATTAAACCCAAATTATGCAACTGAAAACAAACAGATTTGCAGATATTGGAATCATGATTGGACATCGACATGGAAGAGTCACAAATAACACCGAGGTTCTCACAGGTCATAGACAAACTGACCGCTGAATCACTAATTCTAATCTTGGAAACTCTTAACTTTGGCAAGTTGTACCTTGGAGTCTAATAAAATCAGTTGTTGTGTTTTAATATTTGTAACAACACATCCACATACTGACATCATCAATGCCTCTAACGTGCATAAAGAGTGCATGGCATCGATCTCTTCTGGCTCAAATGACAAACAATTGAACATAAACAGCATAGCAGTTGCACTGGATATCACGATGTTGCAAGACTTGCTCCAGTCCATTTAGGTAGATGGAAAACAAGGGCACACCAACAGAACCCAGAGGGATGCTGTGTTCAAGCCCAACAGGATCAGATTTTGCATCACCGATACAAACCAGCTAATGACTATCGCTCAAGTATGACTGAAACCAATCCAGGACCTGGCCACACAAGCCTAAAGAAGACAAGATACTATCATGATTTCATGATTGACTGTATAAAATTCTGAGGAGAAATCTAATAGAAAATAGAATAGAAATCTAATCACAGCTGTGATTATCCCTGCATCCATCTCTCACAAAATGTGGTCTGATAAATTAACAAGCAAGGTTTCTACACTGTGATTGACCTGATAGGCAGTTGGTTGTTTTTCTGCAGATAATCAGTCAATCTGGAGAAAACAACACGCTCTAGAAACTTTGATAAAAATGGTAAGTTAGACACAGGCTGATAATTCTGCAAAGATTCTAGGTCGAAGGATGGTCTTTCCAACCCCAGATGAATGTACGCTGTCTTCAGTGTTGCTGGAAAGTCACTGTCCAGAAGACTCAGCTTAACCATTCCAGCAAGCACGTGAAGGATTGAATACAGTCTTTCAGTAGTTTGGTGGATGTGGCAGTTTTTTTCCAAATGAGAGACTTGTTTCTTTTTGTGTAGTGAGTTCAAAGGATTCCAGAACTGCAGGCGGTTGATTTTAGGGGGCAACAGGTGCATCCGGAGAGAGGCTGTCATGTGGAATCACTCTTGGTAACAAAGAACTTACTAAAAACCTGTGCAAGGTTTCTTCTGCAGGTATGTGGAGGAAGATGAGATGACTGGTTATGATTTGGGAGTTTGTTGGTAACACCAATCAGTTGCTTAGAATTGTTTCTGCAGTCAGGAGCAGTCTGGTTAAAGTGAGCCTGTTTTGTTTTGCGAAGAACTGCAATGTCTTGTTTACACTGCTGCGAGTACAACTGGTCATGGATCTCAAGCCCGGATTAATGCCACTTGCACTCAAGTTGTTTTCGGTTTTTTCCTTTCTTGATCAAATTATTTATTGTACCATGGAGTACAAACCTTAACAGGTTAGGAATTATATTATAGGAACCATATGTGACAGGTCACTTTTTATGTTATTTGCCTAGTGCCCTCAGTTGGCTGTGCCAAGTCAGCTGTTTTGTGAGTTCATTCTGAGACCCCCTCTAGGACCTTGTGAGTTCATTTAGTGACCCCCCTCTAGGCACCTGTCTAGCACATTGTCCTTTGTTTCATTTGCACACTGAGTCTTCAGCCAGTAAACACTAAGAGCTCACCCTGCTAAAAACTACATCAATCATCAAGTTCTTCAGAAGTTGGGGATAGCCAAGGCTGGGGGTCTTCTTTTCCTGCAATGCAGCAACACCATTAAAAGAACCAGTAAATGTACACCATCCTTGTCGTGCATTTTCTTGTGTCACACATATAACCACATATGAGATAAAATGTTAGAGAATAAGTTGTGTTTCTTGCTGTAAGAACTATAACAAAGATTCCTCATAGATTGGAGATGTAGGTATTGGGTTTTCAATTTATTTGCTTATCTGTGTTGAGAGGTTAATGAGGATAAAAGTCATTTTTGGATGAATTCATGTCCGACTCCAGCTAAGTTTCATTTTTTATGGGGGTGGCAAACACTTTTGAGAAAGGGACACTGCCCTATGAACCCTCATAATGCTGCTGAAACCTTTGCAAATCTTGGGAAATAGCATGGTGCTTTTTTATACTTTCTGGCCAAACAAGTCATACCCTTTTTCATGTTCTCGAACAATTATTATTAATGCAGAAAACTCTGTGAAGGATGGAGTTTGTTCCACAGATGAGGGCCAGCATGAGAGAAGGATCTATCCCCCAAGATTTATGTGTTGTGGGGACAGCAAACAGGGAAGCATCAGATGATCTCAGTCCCCTAGACAGTCGGTAATGAGCCAGTAAATCAATGTTGTGTGTTGGAGCAGAACTATGAAGGGCATAGAAAAAAAACAACGGAGTTTTGTGCTTAATCCAGTCAGCAACTCAGAGCCAGTGCAGAGAGTGTAGAATAAGTGTTATGTCAGTCCTAGACGAAGTCAGAGTCACAATATGAACAGCAGTATTCTGAAGTCTTTGGAGACACACGAGTTGGGCACCGGGTTATTGATACGAGAGTGAGTTGCAAAAATCCAAACGTGAAGAAATGAGAGCGTGAACAAGTTTTTCTGTGGCAGATCGCATCAAGTACTTGTGAATTAAACCCAAATTATGCAACTGAAAACAAACAGATTTGCAGATATTGGAATCATGATTGGACATCGACATGGAAGAGTCACAAATAACACCGAGGTTCTCACAGGTCATAGACAAACTGACCGCTGAATCACTAATTCTAATCTTGGAAACTCTTAACTTTGGCAAGTTGTACCTTGGAGTCTAATAAAATCAGTTGTTGTGTTTTAATATTTGTAACAACACATCCACATACTGACATCATCAATGCCTCTAACGTGCATAAAGAGTGCATGGCATCGATCTCTTCTGGCTCAAATGACAAACAATTGAACATAAACAGCATAGCAGTTGCACTGGATATCACGATGTTGCAAGACTTGCTCCAGTCCATTTAGGTAGATGGAAAACAAGGGCACACCAACAGAACCCAGAGGGATGCTGTGTTCAAGCCCAACAGGATCAGATTTTGCATCACCGATACAAACCAGCTAATGACTATCGCTCAAGTATGACTGAAACCAATCCAGGACCTGGCCACACAAGCCTAAAGAAGACAAGATACTATCATGATTTCATGATTGACTGTATAAAATTCTGAGGAGAAATCTAATAGAAAATAGAATAGAAATCTAATCACAGCTGTGATTATCCCTGCATCCATCTCTCACAAAATGTGGTCTGATAAATTAACAAGCAAGGTTTCTACACTGTGATTGACCTGATAGGCAGTTGGTTGTTTTTCTGCAGATAATCAGTCAATCTGGAGAAAACAACACGCTCTAGAAACTTTGATAAAAATGGTAAGTTAGACACAGGCTGATAATTCTGCAAAGATTCTAGGTCGAAGGATGGTCTTTCCAACCCCAGATGAATGTACGCTGTCTTCAGTGTTGCTGGAAAGTCACTGTCCAGAAGACTCAGCTTAACCATTCCAGCAAGCACTGTTGTGAAGGATTGAATACAGTCTTTCAGTAGTTTGGTGGATGTGGCAGGTTTTTTCCAAATGAGAGACTTGTTTCTTTTTGTGTAGTGAGTTCAAAGGATTCCAGAACTGCAGGCGGTTGATTTTAGGGGGCAACAGGTGCATCCGGAGAGAGGCTGTCATGTGGAATCACTCTTGGTAACAAAGAACTTACTAAAAACCTGTGCAAGGTTTCTTCTGCAGGTATGTGGAGGAAGATGAGATGACTGGTTATGATTTGGGAGTTTGTTGGTAACACCAAACAGTTGCTTAGAATTGTTTCTGCAGTCAGGAGCAGTCTGGTTAAAGTGAGCCTGTTTTGTTTTGCGAAGAACTGCAATGTCTTGTTTACACTGCTGCGAGTACAACTGGTCATGGATCTCAAGCCCGGATTAATGCCACTTGCACTCAAGTTGTTTTCGGTTTTTCCTTTCTTGATCAAATTATTTATTGTACCATGGAGTACAAACCTTAACAGGTTAGGAATTATATTATAGGAACCATATGTGACAGGTCACTTTTTATGTTATTTGCCTAGCGCCCTCAGTTGGCTGTGCCAAGTCAGCTGTTTTGTGAGTTCATTCTGAGACCCCCTCTAGGGCCTTGTGAGTTCATTTAGTGACCCCCTCTAGGCACCTGTGTAGCACATTGTCCTTTGTTTCATTTGCACACTGAGTCTTCAGCCAGTAAACACTAAGAGCTCACCCTGCTAAAAACTACATCAATCATCAAGTTCTTCAGAAGTTTGGGATAGCCAAGGCTGGTGGTCTTCTTTTCCTGCAATGCAGCAACACCATTAAAAGAACCAGTAAATGTACACCATCCTTGTCGTGCATTTTCTTGTGTCACACATATAACCACATATGAGATAAAATGTTAGAGAATAAGTTGTGTTTCTTGCTGTAAGAACTATAACAAAGATTCCTCATAGATTGGAGATGTAGGTATTGGGTTTTCAATTTATTTGCTTATCTGTGTTGAGAGGTTAATGAGGATAAAAGTCATTTTTGGATGAATTCATGTCCGACTCCAGCTAAGTTTCATTTTTTATGGGGGTGGCAAACACTCCTTGAGAAAGGGACACTGCCCTATGAACCCTCATAATGCTGCTGAAACCTTTGCAAATCTTGGGAAATAGCATGGTGCTTTTTTATACTTTCTGGCCAAACAAGTCATACCCTTTTTCATGTTCTCGAACAATTATTATTAATGCAGAAAACTCTGTGAAGGATGTCACCAAGCGCTATGCTTCCAAATGGATGTATGGAACAGAGAAGCTAAGGGTGCATTTGAATTGGTGGGAGGCTACATTAAAACCTTACTACACAAAGCTTATCACCAGAGATAAAGAAGAAGATGACCAGCTACAAAGTAAGTGTAAAAAGTCAGTGCTATGTCTACGTGTACATTTGAGATGTCCTTTCAATGCTTTGTTTGTTTTAGTGGTAGAAAACAAAACAGGCACATGTAAGCAACTTGACAGGACGTGAGTCACTGGTAGAAAATAGCTTAATAATAATATAATATTTACTCTGTTATGAGAAGACAAATAACATGAGTCAAAGGCTAGTTAATACCTTAGTAATGGGTAATGTGGAAGGAGGAGGGACTTGTCCCGTGGAAAAAAATAGCAAGATAAAAAGAGAAAGAAATCAAAAAGTGGGAAAGGGGACAAAAGGCACTAATTTGCTCAAGAATACCTCATAATTATTCTCTTTCTACCGTTAATATATTCTCATATGGTCCTGATGAGTGTTGTCCTCCATCCTTCACCCCGGTCAATAAAATCCTGGCAATAGAGGGATCCCAATACGACGCTTTTAGCGTCAATCTGGGCACTTCTTCATTTGAAAATGAGGCTGTATGTGTCAGCTTCAATTTTTAATACGATAAGACGATTGAAAGTAAGGAGTCAAGACACAAAAAACATATGGGTATGTTAAATTCAGACTTTTCAGGCTGAAAATTTTTGTGGAAGAGTCTTTCAGGATGACTTGACACGTAAAATAGAAATAAAAAATAACGGCAATTTACCGCGTACTAACGTACCCGCGATGGTCATGTACATGTATCTGCATGTGCAGTGGGCGTGTTTTAACCTGAAGTGGCGTCACACTTATGAACTGGATACTGCATGTACTGTGTGGACTCCGCGGGCGCGCACAACAAAGTTCAACACAGAGAGCCTCAGTTTCGATGCGGATATGCACAGACAGAGCTAATGTGAAATCCCTCTATGCCCTTGTCTTCTGTCTGAAAGCATTGGTATGTTACAATTTAAAAATTAAAAGAAGAAATCAAGTTTGATTGTAATTCTATTAAATCTGTCACTAGCACTGGAGGACAAGGATTGCACCTTTCACTGGAATGTATTGTCATGTTTAATAGCATTCATTTTAATAAACAATAGGGGTTCCCAATATAACCCACGCACAAGGTACAGGATCTTCAGTGCATTTTGAGTGTACTCTGAGTTTGCTGGCAATTGTGGAAAGGGGTGGGTAAAATGTACATGATTCTTGATATCAGACTTGGGGCTGGTATCCTTTAGTGCTAGTGATTTATTCGGTAGAATTACAATCAAACTTCATTTCTTTGTTTAATTTTTAAATTCTACTTCACTATCACATAGCACTTTGGCCTTAAGTGAGAAGTTAAGAGCATCAGTTGACGGCAAATACGACAAGGGAGTGTCAAGTTTATCTCCTGCAGTATATCATGGTTTATTTCCTCATGCTCAGATGGTGTGCTTGCACGTGGTAACATGTTGGTAGCAGTTACATAGATATTAATATCATGTAGTGAAAACCACAAATAACAGAAGGACAAACTTTCAGTGTTACTGAGAAATAAAGTTTTGATTCTATTCTTATCATAAATAAGCCTTGCTCCTTGTTCAAGGCACAGAGAAACTAGATGTGCGATTAAGTTGTGTTCAGACAGTCATACAGCATTCCTTAATGGTACTCAGATTTAAAAAGAACACACAACAGAATGTACATGGCACAGGGAGATACAAACATAAATTTAGGCACTGCTTGCCAAAGTGTAGTCATAAAGAAAGGATGATTTGCTTGGAACTAATGTACTAAGGATTTGCCTGGAACCAATTGCATGTGACATAATTTCCTGCTTAAATACTGCATGCACAATAATACAAATAATTTATACATTGGGATAGCCCACATTGGCCTACATTCAGGTGTGGCTAATAAATGTCTATTGGCTGAAATCAATTAGCCCTTTTATGTGGCCAGCCAGTATTCTGGCATGTGGCACAGTCTTATACTGCTGTGCCGAAAGTGAAGGACTGAACCGGTTGATTATGGAATCTTGGAAATATTGAACAGTTTGTCCATCCGGCAGTCTTCAGGATGCTTTGCTTTCTGTTGGTATCCCTGTCTATAGGTGACACTGCATGCTGCTGATCTTGTGCTGTGGGATGAAAAGGTTGATATATCTATACCTGCATTACCAAAAGTAATCAGATATCGTTTGAGCGTCAACTTCTTTGTGTGGTACCACATAACTCAAGAAGAGCTGTCATTTGCAGCCTCGTATGGAGTGTTTTGTATAGATATTGTTCAAGCAGACTCATGACACATAACAATGGTTTCTTCAGAATATCGTTGCATATCAGTATTAGAATTCAACCTTCCACCCTTGGAGGTTTTTATGAGTTTGTCATTGACAAAAACAACACCAATTATGGTTAGGCGCCAAGTCAAAATAGAAACGGTTCATGAAGTGGGGAAACTCTACATAAATGATAAGCTCCTTACCCGCTTCAGAGTAAAGCAGGCAATGATAGGGAGTCACTAGCTAAATGGCTTGTGGTTTGATGAACGCCACTCCTGGGTGATATTTTCTAACAATAGAGAGCTTTAAGGATTACACTCCATTGTGGCTGGTGGTTGAGTTATTAGAGCTGTTTATCCACAACTGGGACCCCAGCCCATTGATATGTCAATAATTTGGGGGTTGGGGGTTGGGGATGGGTTTATACTACCGTTTACATGGATATGGATTTTTTTCCTTCAGTTTGCCACGCTACCCTTATATACCAACATTAGTCAACTTTTCTTATTTTACTTTTTAGATTGATTTTGAAGTCCTGTGATTGTTGCATCTATAATGTTCTCCATTTAGTTTATTGTCTATTCCAATCATTGACAAATCTGTGATGTGGAAATCACTGTCTGACAGTGCTAGAGTTTGGGAAAGAAAACTACAGATCTTAATTCAGTGACACGAGGCTTAGTGAGGCACATAGGCCTGTTGACTCTGATGAAGTTAGTATTTTGTTAAGAGATTAATTGCTTCCCCTTCTGAATAAGCTGTGCTAAGCCTGTGGATGAACTGGCCCAATTTACACAACAAAGCCGGTGCACAATAACCATTCATGGTAAGCTGGGAGTCAGGGCTTTTGTACCAACGTGGGGGAAATGGTGGTATGCATCAAAGAGGTTGCTGCATAGCCAACTCCTTTTCGGGAAAGCTCTCTTGCAACCATTGCCCACCTGCAGTTGAATCGGGCAATGGTTTGAAAGGGGATTAAGGTCAATCATTTCCAGCTTGGTGAACCGTTTCTATTTTGACTTGGTGCCTTACCTGCATGCAGTACAGGGTGATTACAGACAATATTTGACAACACTGCCCTGACATGAGGGTGGTGAATACAGCTGGACATCTATCACAAGCGCGGGTCCCCCTACCCTCTGACACGCAATGTGCGCACGGTAAATTATGCAGTACACTCAAGCAGATAATTTGACTTCAAAATTCAATGAAAACTAATTTATTTATAAATATACAAACCACAAAAACAATATACAAGGGGAGCAAAATGCAGAAATCAACAGTTTAAAAACAAAATGGGTTTCATAGAAACTAGAAGGCTGGTGGGCTGGTTAATAGTTACCACTAGCCCAATTCGGACAGTTCAAAGGGAGAGTTGGTCACTTGTCCGAGGCGCCGCTGTTACATGACTCTCAGCCGATCCTTCGAGGATAATGCAGGCGAGTCGGGGCTGGACTAAGCAGACCAACAGGCAAGTAGGTAGCCGTGTCCCCCTCTGGCCGACTTGCTGTTGCTGTCCAGCCAATGCAGGGCCTGGCTTCATTGTGTCTTGGTACGCTATGGGGTCCAATTACGGAAGCTCCGACTCCGTAATAAGGAGCCAGTATATACTGGCTCCTGAGGTCTTATATCACACTGCAAATTGTCACAGCCTGCCCTTCCTCTAAACTTTTCTCCTGTGAATTTTGGGCAGCAAATCACTCTCCCCACTTATGGCTACCGCCAACACTGGATTTTCAATCCACATTAACGAGCTCGAAAGCTTAATACAATTCTGGCTTGAGAGCTATCGCTCAAACTTGTGCTATCACACCACAGGCCTGTCAGTGTGTGTCACACAGAACCACACCCCAGTATTTAAGGCTATCACTGCTGGACAACGCCTCAGTGAGCAGGCACTATAAAACACTATTCAGGTCCCCATGCCTGGTGTGTACCCATGCAGGTGTGAACCATACAGGACCCTACCTTACTTTGCATAAAAGGGCATATAAGGAAATTTGGCCAACTTGGCAACATACAGTTTGTGTCTTCAAATTAATCAAACACTTGGCGTAAAATATCATTGACTTGTGACAACATCTGACGCCCGTTCCCTGCTTTTTCCTCTCCCTTACTGGTTAGGGCGTGCAATGGCTCAGCCACCTTAGAGAATTCAGAGACAAACCGCCTGTAGTAAGAGGCCAAGCCGAGAAATGATCTCAACTGCTGCACCATTGTTGGAATAGGACAATTTCTAATACGAGCAATTTTGTCAAGATCAAAAGATACTCCGCTGTTGACAATGTGCCAAAGGTGCCTAACAGAAACTTGAAAAAGCTGGCACTTCTTTCCATTTAGTTTTTTAGACCGTAACACTCAAGGCATTCAAAGACCTTGGCCAGGCCGGCAAGGTGTTCCTCAAACATGTTCGAAAAGACTAACAAGTCATCAAGGTACATGACTAACTCGGAAAGATTAAGGTCACTGAAGATCAGCTGCACTATGCGCTGAAAAGTACTAGGTGCATTGCTCAAACCCCGAGGAAGCCGCAAAAACTCGTATAGACCCCATGGAACCCGGATTGCAGTCTTCCCTATGGAATCCTCATGCATGGCTACTTGGAAGTAGCCATGCGCCATGTCTAGAGACTTAAAGAGCTTTGCCCCCGCCAGAGACTCCAGCGTCTCTTCAATCCTTGGTAAAGGAAATGCATCCTTTATTGTCTTGGCGTTCAGTAGCCTATAATCAATGCATAGCCTCAACTGTCCACTCTTCTTTCGAACAAGGACAATTGGGCTAGTGTACAAGCTAGTAGACCTACGAATAATCTTTCTGTCAAGAAGATCTTGAAGAAGCTGTTTCACTTCTTCAACAAGACTAGGTGTAAGTTTAACCCTGCGATGTGGCAAATTGACTGGTTTATCATCATTAAGCTTTATTTGATGCGGGATCAGATCAAAAATTTGATCCTTCAAAAGCTACACAGTGCATTGAAACACTGAAACCACCATCTGCTGGACCCACAAAAATGTGCTCAGTAGGCACAACCTGCGCTGCTACTGCCAGCTTCATAAATGGAGGAATAACAATAGGCTCCACACTGGTGTTAGCCACGAAAAATATCAATAGACACACCATCAAAATTGTCAATACCTTCAAGTATCTGACACAACACAGAAGGATCAGAAACATCAGATGACCGGACTTCCTTGAGGCCACCATGGCTCATCAGACACAACGCCCTTATCAGAAAATCTTTGTCATCTGGTAAAGAAGTGCTTACATCTAACTTGCATTGAAGACGTTCAACTGTGCTTGCCTGAATAACCTCTTGGTCGCAAGAGAACACATCTAGAGCCAATGACTCTGAACAAACTTTCGAACCACTGCCTTCAGCGTTGGATGTGGTTCACATCCAACGAAGTGCCAATTCCCAGTCAGGGCCAAGCTGTGTTAACCCCATAACTTTCACTTGAGATGCAAAATGTTGCATCCAAGGATTACAGGACATTGATTTCGGGGAGCATTACAAGAGGCTTCTGTCTTCTTGGATACGAGAAAGCTACCCCTAAACTTCTGGCCAAACGCTTCCAGGGTGGTTTCAAGGTAACCCTGAACAGCAATCTCACAGGGTCATATGTCACCTTGTCACAAATAACATGCACTTGGTTATTAACAAGAACCGTGGGCACTACAAAAGATCTAGTATCCTCTGTCACACTGCCCTCTGTGACAGAGGCTAGCTGTTTCCCAAAGGCTCACGCTTGAAGCAGTTGTCCTGCGTGCCCAGGCTTATGGCAATAGGAGCACTGTAATGGACTTCTGCCAATATGGCCTTGCTTGCACGCGGCTCGCGGCTCGATTACTAGCTTTGCCATGCTCTTCGACAAGCTTTCTAAATTTGCATTTATATCCGACAGTTGGTCAATCAGTTTTTGCACTGATGAAACAAGCTGTTTCTGGCTTTCAACTAACTGTGTTAGTTTGTCATCACTTGCTGCAATCGGTTTGCTGGAGCGCGCAGGGTATACAGTTTGAGCATTTTCAATTTCACCTTCTGGCCTAAAAGTACCTTCTGCATTGGGATAAAGCCAAGAGCTAACTCCCAAAAGCCAAAGAATGGCAAGTCCACATGATCATGTGACAACTTACGAAGCCCCTGATGAACTGTTCTCTGAGTGTATTCTCCCTCAATTGACTAAGCGCTGCTCTGTGTTCATCAGTATTAGCTGCACATTCCATTGTATCGTACAACCTAATATATAGTCAGCAAGACTCTCTTCCGGAAGCTGACTGCGAGCATACAGTGCACTAGTCAATGACTGCACAGTTTTGGGTGCACCGAATCTACGATGAAGCTATGCTTCCAACTTGGTCCATGTATCTCTCTCCTGAGGAGAGGGTACACATGACCTCCTCCCCCGTAACTCCTGTCAAATAATGAAAAGCCGTATTGACTTTCTTGGCTCATGCAACCCAAGCTGCCTTGTATATGTGTTTAAATCCCGTAGCCATTCAGTAATGGTCTGGTCACCTGACTTCCTTGGCTGTCCACTAAATTTGTTCAACTCTATAGTTGAGGCTCTTTGGTATTTTAAATCTTGAAATGCACCAGCCAAAGTGTCCGCGAGTGCCTGATTTGAGTGCAGGATCGCCTCAACAATATTATCTGGTAGTGCCATGGTATGCCTATCTACCACTAATGCTGTAGTGAGAGGCTTGTAAAGTACAACACTTCTGAAAGATATTGACCAGCTACGGTCTTAACTAATACAAGTGTAGCCAACAATAAAATGGGCTAACATGCTCCTTTGATAAAAGATTAACAACAAGGGGCTACATCTACACAACTAAAATGTACCCCCTCTGAGGCTGAGCCAAGGCAAGTAAAATGTCTCAAGGGAAAATTTACCAAGGCCTGGATAGAGATATTCTAACATGTACATGTTTATACTCAAAGGTTGCACACACTGGAAATGACTAAAAATATTGGCATACAGCTGTACAACCCCTCCCCCCCAAAAAAGACTTAATGGCAAGGTGCTGGGACTACTTCAGAAAAAATTCTGTCTAAAAATTCCTGTCTACGATGCACGTTGAAGTGAAGCGACGCTTGTGCCTTGGTTCGGCCCACGTTGGGTGAGGTGTTATCCTCCAGTAAGAGAGTTCAGTCAGTCAAAGTTGATGATACCTGATGTTGGGTTTATTGATTTCCAGCCGTAACAAAATCCCAGCTATAACAAAATCAATTTGTGACAAAATCCCAGCAGAAACAAATCTTAGCACCTCGCCAACAATCTCTGAATTAAATACATGTACTTGATGTGCTGCATGCGTTCAAGGCTGTTCAGTTGGCCAAATTGACTACCAGAATGCTGGAAACTGTGTGCTTAAGCCACGAACTCAGTGTTTCCCTTGTCCACGGCACGGCATAATCAGGTCAAGATGGCAGTAAAGTGGGCGGAGTCCCAAGACTACTTATCAATATTCATGAGGTCCCTACATGTACATAACCCATTAATATAGACTTGCAAAAGCTCCCATTAACGGTTGCAATAGTTAAAATTTTCTGAGAAAAAAATTTCTCGAAAATGACAAAATTTCTGGTGGTAAGATTTCACAGATTGTCTGACACTATTATATACTTACTTTACCGTAAGATATTTCAAGATAATTCGACAGTCCCGTTTTTTAAATCTTACAAGTCCCATAAGCTTACACACTCTAGCGTAGGGCAGAAAGCTGTCTGACGATCATAAAATAAATCACAGCATAAACAGAGTGCTGCCATCAGAACAATTACTAGGTTTGTTCCGAGTTTAAAGTTTTATGAGCATGAGATATGCGTACAAAAACCCAGTCACGTGGAGGAACAAAGAAAAGGGACCAGCAGCTAAACCACCTTTCAAAAGCGACAGTTAGTGCTGTAGCCAAACCGCCGGATCAAGCCCAAAATCATAAAAAATGGCACTTTCAAACTAAACCAAACTGAGCCACACATGCACTGGTTGGTTTGGATGTTCGGCTTTGATATGGCTTGGTATTGGTAGCAAACAGAACGTACTTAAAAACTTAATAGAAAACAACACAACAAAAAAACAACACAATGAATACGAGTACATGTGGTGCGTAGAGCGGGTACTTACAGTAAATTTCCGGTGGCCCCGGATCATATGATGATGTAAAACGCACGTGGTGAGAATTCACTAATAGCTTACCAAGAATACACAAGGTATGGCATTTCAGCTGCAGTACATCACTAAATTCTCACTACATCCAATCGTAGACATGCATATTTAGACTGACATTATGTATGCCAATCTCCAATATTCACGCCTTTAAGTTCCATATTTGGTGAATGATGCAAAACAAAGTTTGATTGGATGCTGATCGCAGATGGACTCATGTTCGATTAAAGGCAACTCCGGAGAAAAAAAATATGATTTTGCCAGGCGAAGTATAGCAGCGCTTAAGTGCTAGATGAGAGTTGGTGCACACAGAGGCCAAATAATCTTTCCTTTAGTTTGGTCAAAATCGTAGTATTACTGTAAATCAAAAGATCCAAAGAACTGCATCCAGCCTTGAAAAGTCTCCACCTCACTGCCTTGATGCTTTAACCACTTTGCACTGGGACATATATGAACATTGATGACGCTGGGGCGGGATAATTTTCATTTTTTTTCTGTTTTCAAAATTCTTCAAAAATTCATATCTTCATTTACTGGACACTTACACCGACACGGAGGACTGTCTGGTTTCTAATCTGACAGACAACATCTATTGACACTGCAGTATTTCAGCCAGGCCTGCTGCCTTGTTAAAAGAGCCCAGATTGTGCAGTGTTACTTAATTTTCTTTTGTTCACGAACATGGCATAGTGCACTGCTGACCTCTTTCCAACAGGGACCAGATTAGCGTGCAACAGTACTGTGTGGCTCATTGCTGCAGTGGTGGAGTGCTTTTGTCCCCGGTGGTAATCCACTTGTGCTAAATACCCTAAACCGTGGTATACTGTTTCAAAAAAAGGGTGGATTATCTTCACTATTGAGAGTGAAAAAATGTTGATAATGCCCACCAGCCTGGTCTTTTGTTACGAGTATGGTCTTTGTTACAAGGCCCAGTTACCTTTGTCCGAATTTGGAGACCACGGCCACACATATAAAGAATATGTGTCTGGTACCGGCAACCCGGTGGCAGGTGGTTAAGCTGTCCTTTAGCGCAGCAGGCCTTTCAGAAGATACTTCAGCCCTGGCAGCCAGAAGCAGGAAACTTATGACAATTGCCTACAGCAGTACTTCGAATGGTTTTCACAGAAAGCAGTCGATCCCAATTTTGTGTCTCAAACCATCATTGGGGATTTTCGTACTTTATCTCTTCAACTCTGGACTGCAAGTACCACTGGCAGAGGTATCAATCGGCAAGTTGGGGAAGTACGCACTGTCCAAAGCACCTTTTGAACCAGCATATTTTCTTCACTTCATCACTTGACAGTGAAAATGGCTTTTCTCCACAGCATGTGGCAGAAATGAACATGTCACGTACATGAGTTCAATTTCTAATGAACCAATCTCTATATTTTACTCCTCTATGTATTTTCATTCCTAGGTTGACATCCTTTTCAAGTATTGAAGAGGATGAATTATTGTGCCCTGTGAGAATATTAAAGTTTTACATTGCTGGCACGAAGGAGCTCCCAGGTGATACCACACAACTGTTCATCACAACAGTTCATCCACATCATCCAGCTTCAGTGATAACTATTGCAAGGTGGATTGTTGAAGCCATATTGCCCCTCACAACATCACCTCTGCCAAAACAGCTAAGTGGGTCTAAGCCTTGTATGTGTACATCAGATCAGCCATGCACAGATCACCCAGTTTCTCCAATACCAGGCAAGCTGCAAACATTGCACTATGCAAATCAGGCTCATAATAAGCAGATCAGGTGAATAAGCCAATCAACTGCGACTGCTGACCCCCTGGAACCGCAAATGTTGCTCTGTGCAGCTCAGGCTAATCATCAGGCAGTCTGGGGGCTTTCTGACCCACTGGAACTGCGACCATTGCGTTATGCTGCTCAGCCTCATTTTCGACCAGCACAGACTCGAGTTCAAGCTCAGGCATAAGTTCATGCCCATCAGATGAGGATCATAGCAACTTCATGGGTTCTCTTTCAAAGTGTGGATGTTTGGGATATTATGCTTGCAGCATGTTGGAAGAACCCATCAACCTTCACATCATGCTAGCTTTTCTGGGTCGTGCGGAACTTGACTGGTGCACAGGGAGACGAAAAGAGCGAGAGGTATGTGGTCCCCAAGGCATTGAGGAGGGAGAGGTCTGGACTGGTGAGCTATGCAACTGGAGCCAGTTGCTGGCGAGGAGGAGGCAAAGGAAGTTCACAGAAGCTGAGCTTGTGAGTTGTTTTGATGCCCTTGGCCTCTGATTCCATCATCTCTATAAACTTACCTGCAAATAAGTCTTTCAAATATAAGGGGAGGCTTTGAAGTTAAGCTTTCCCACTCTTGTATGAGATGTTCATTGACTTGAGAGCATTAGCTCGGCAGGAAGACATAGCTAGGCAGGAAATCCGCAAGAATTGCTTGACAGTAGAGTTCATGTTCTTGTCCAGATTCCTGAGAGCAACTGCAGCAAGGTCTGGAGAGACAGGAAAATTTTCTTCACATGCATAAGAAGGTACTTCAATAAGAGTGAGAGACAGGCAGTACGTCGGAAACCATGATGAGAAGCTCTTTCTGACTAAGTTAAGGTAAGCTCCAGGTTGGACTTGTCTTTGTTGAGGAAGGGGTTCTTGCTGGAAGACTTAGCAGAGTTGGAAGCAATTTCGTCTTAGCGGCACTACTGTAGAATGGACAGAAAGTCGATGGTCATTCCTGGGAAATTTAAGTAGGCCTTAGCTCTAGCCTGGTATGTACACCTGTGTCTTGTGTTGGAAGGGGCTTTATTCATTTCCTCACATAAGCAGTGTAGAGGTAGTTCTGGAAAAGCCAATGCCAAGGCTTCCAGTCTAACCGCATGACGTTTGAAGGAAGGGCATGACTCAGAGTCCTCTTTGACCAGTGACAAGACAGGTAGACCTAGGACCCGAATCATGTCTTTCCGGAGTAGTCAAAGACAAGCTTGCAGTGGAGTCTATTTCTTAATCCCTGGAAGATGGATCTTGAAGATCAGATAGTGTCTGGACCGTGTTTTACTGCTTATCTCAGGTGAGATTGTGTATGGGTTCAAATGTGGGTTGATTGTCTGCTGGATTATTTAAGCCTGCACTGACAACCAAAGTGTTTCCGCATTGGACAAATAAGGTCACAGAGGGCGGATGCGGGTGCAGATCGGCAGGTAAAGGGTCAGGATCCGGAGCTGTAGTGGGAGTGAAGGCTTCAGATCGAGGCTGCTGACCAGTGAAGAGAGTGTCTGTAAGAGGGTCTGGAAAGCCAAGATAATAGCTGAAGAAAATGTATTTTGATGTTTGGAGGAATGTGACCTCTTACTGGTTGACCCAGAAGAAGAAGATGTATAACGTTACTGGAGAATCTATGGAGTCCACAGATGAAGTAGGATCAGCAGAAGTGAGAGAAGAATTGTTGATCTGTGGTTCACGTTCAAAAGGAGGCTGTGTGTGGAGATGTGCAGTGGTAGTGGATTTGGAAGCATTCTTCCCAGAGAGCCCCAAAGAGAAGCTGAAGGATGGAATGACGTGGCCATGCAGAAGCCACGGTGGCATAGCAGGCCAGTGGGTTTGGTTGCTCGGGGTGTGGACTGGAGAGACACGGCAATGGATCTGCATTCCAATGGTGCATTCTCCGTGGTATTGTCAGCAAGTGATGGGGAGTCGGCCTAGGATGCGCTATTGTTTGATTCACACCTGGGTGCCCCATTGAATAGGTCTCGGACTCAAGTGGCTGCTACACGCTTACGTGTGTAGTGGCTACTTGGGTCAACAGGTGGGGCATGGGCTTGCCTCTCTGTGGGCCTTGGTGAGCCATTACTTGTGGTGGAGTGGTTCGTCTTGGGTAGGCTGTGGTGATAAGTGCCACTCAGGTAGGCTCCGTATGCCAAACAGACACGAGCAGGAAGACCAAGGCAGCCTTGTGTGTCCCTCAGTGGCAAACCCCTCACTAACTGGGTATCTGAGATTAACGTTAGCACCCAAGTTAAGTGGTGGATACAGGTTTAATGGTTGTACCTTCCCTCAATCATACTGTTTTTGAGTTAATAAATTAAAGTTGCCCGGTTGACCCCATGAAGGTACTTAATAGAAGGAACCCCTGGATTCAGTGTAGGACTACCTTGAAGTATTTAAATGGCAGTAGTACAGGTAATTTGATGATGGGGGCATGATGTACTGGCCTTATTGAAACAAAAGATGCAAATAAGTAGATTTCACTACTTACCATTGAAACAGATTTCACTACAGTGGAATGCCGCTATAATGAACACGACAGGGTCCACACTAAATGTTCGGTACAGCGATTGTTCGGTATAGCAAAATTTACTGTTGCCATGTTGATAAGTGCTCTCTCATGTCTCACTGAAATGCACCCTCTTATGATTCTACGGTTTGCTTTTTTCGTGGTGTTTTGCCGATGCATTCACGATGAAGATTTCTGAAAATTTATCTGTTAATTATTTTTGTTTTTTATTTAATCTTAAGTTACAAAAACTGATTTCAAGTTTATCCTAGAAGTAGTGAAGCTACTGATCAGAATTGATCTTTGATGCATTCTGTGGCGAATCTCAGTGGCTTGTGTATCAGTGGCGCCCTCTTTAGACTAATGTGAGTACAATGCCACCGTGCGCATGTGGTTTTCTTTTGCACCTGATCATGCAGAGTTGCAAAGCCAGTGTCCATTCAATACCGTTGGCAGATTAACTGTGCATGCTCTGGCCGTTACTAGAATACGACTTTGAACAAGTGCAGACCAATGTACCCAGTTTCTCAGTTAATTACAATTAACTCTTCAACAACTAGTGGCTTTGCCTTCTAATCCTTGGTGAAGTGATGGCCACTTGTCACTTTATGACATAAAAAAGCCGACTCTTTTATCAAGTTGATATTTGGGAATTACAAACGGCAACTGCAACAGCCCAATGTTGCGTATAGTGGTGTTCTACTGTGCTAAATGCCATTTCCATTGTTTTTTTTGTATTGTTTTATTGATTGCGGTTGTTTATAAAAAATTTTCATTGTGAATGTCCATTGTAATAGATAAATTGTAAAGATGTAATAGTTAGTTTGTAATTTTAATTGTGTTCTACGTCCAGTTTAAAACAAATTTCCAAATATTGACAATTATCAAATCAAATTAAACACACTCACAAGAAAAGAGACATACACATTCAGATAATGTGACGTTACACAATAAAGACATATGAACGATAAAGAAGTGCGTCGCAACAAATTCAACCAAATTCACTTATGTCAAGAGAATGACACATGCACACAGCATAATGAAAATGAGTTTATTTATGATACATTACAGTTGGTCAGGTTACCACAGAAGGTACATGTATAGCGAAATGGAAAATTAAACAAATTCAAAGATGTTAAAAGTGACACATCCGTTAGCAATTGCGCTAAGAAAAACAGGAACAAACATGGTGGTGAAGCTGAGCTGTGTTATAGTATTAGAGGGCTTTGTGAAGTTTTTAGCGAATGGCAACAGGCCTAGGCGTGTAAGGAAATTTGCTAAAGTAGCAACTGTTTGGGTAGGATCAGTGCAGTGGATTAATTATTTTCACCAGCAGTGATGTATTAATAAATAAGTATATCAAATTATTTTTTTCCAGAACAACTTCAGGACAAACCTCTACCTACCAGCATTTCCGAGTACAAGAATCATCACTTGTAAGTTGTAGTTTGCTGTTCTGGTATCACCTAATATAATTTCCCTTAGGATGACCTTTCTTCATGCCTTGATTCTGAATTTTTTGCATTGAATGAGGGTCAGTTTGTGGGAAACAAAATTAAGGGGGGAAATTACAATCATGACCTGAAACAAAATGATGCAAAGTATTGTCTTGTTCTGAATTAACTTAAAAGTTCCATAATTTAAGGAAAAATTTCAATTAGTTTTGTAGTCGAAGGTGCACCAGGGTATTGAATCCGCATATAAGGTCCTCCTTAAAGTTCCCCATTTGTCCTGTATGTATTAAAGGTAGGGTAGGCTTGGGTGGTATTGCATTTTTCAATACCGCGGTAATCCATGAAAAAAAATACCACAGTATTTACTAATACCGTGGTTTCAGAAGCAATGACGTCATCAAAAGCAGCGGCAATTGCTGACATTCTATGGCACACACAAACAAATACTAGGGGCCAGCATAAAGGGTTTTTAATGTCACAAAGCCCCCCTAAACTTAATAACTCTTATAATTATATCTGTCCATTTGATGTCAAATAAATATTATTTTATGTTAAAGAAGAATAAAACCAAACAGCGTTTTAAATACCCACGTCATTGTTCTGTGATTCCTATCTGTGTGGTCACTCCTATGGTGTGAAAATCTGCATGTGTACTACAGTCAAGTTGGTACTCGCTGAGACAGTGCGTTAGTGTAACGATTACGTGCTGGCCACCAGTGGCTGCTCCTCTCAGATGAGCCCTAACACGGCGCGTGTGCAATAGTAAGATGGCTTCCAGAAAACTCTGCAGCGCAGCTGGCATTGCAAATACAGTCGACTCTCATTATTACAAAATCAGTTATAACGAAATTCCGATTATAACAAACACAAATCTGGGGTCCTGGCCAAAACATGCATGTTTCTATTGGGAGAAAATCTGTTACAGTGAAATCACATTGTACGAAATTCTTGTTACACTACGAAAGGTTTTTGTGACCTCCACTACCATTGCCTGAAAAACCATTGTTGACGACCCCATTTATAAAGCATTTGCAAATCGCGGTGGTGAAAGCACATGCGCTGTGCACCACACTGGTTCCCGCAGTGCCTAACAGTTGCCAACGAAGGCATGATGGGAATGCGGCAACCGGTCAATGTACACTTTTTGCCCATAAAGGGTC